>NC_039479.1:916072-1066522 GCF_003590095.1 Trichoplusia ni
TGACGCGGTTGGTCCGTAGATGGGTGGCCATCTTTGTCATAACGAGTTCCTCCGTGTTTCGGAAGGCACGTTAAATTGTGGGTCCCGGCTGTTATTCCTACATCCTTGACAGTCGTTACAGGTAGTCAGGAGCTTGAAAAAGTCTGACAGCCAGTCTAACCAAGGGGTGTCGTGTTACCCAGGTAACTGGGTTGAGGAGGTCAGATAGGCAGTCGCTCCTTGTAAAACACTGGTACTTAGCTGAAACCGGTTGGACTGGTAGCCGACCCCAACATTGTTGGGAAAAGGCTAGGCCAATGATGACTTGTTTAAAATATAATCGGTTTAGTGCTATCTTGATATAACTTGGGCAGATCTTTGAATAATTCCAAAAATCAATACTTCAAAGGATTTCAACATACAAAGATAAGACATGTTTCAAGTGAAGATTAACAAGAAGGTGCTTAGAACTAAATCTTAGAATTCTAGTATGATTCTGATGAACATTTATTTAAACGTCAATAAATTGTTTGAAACTTCAAAGGGACACTCTTCTGCCATAAAATACAATGTAAGGAACCACAGGATATAAAAGCTTTTTGTATCATATATTATTGACGATGATACCTTAGATGCTAAAGTGAGGTTTTCGCAGAATCATAAACTGAAACTTTTTTTTTGTTGGCGCATCTGACCTTATTGAAGCTGAAACTCTTTTGCGTTTCTATATATTAAAACAAACGCGAATTTAAGATTTTCAGGTATACCAGCCAGTTTTTTTGTTTTCATTTTTATGCAATTAACAAAATCGAATTATTGATCAGTGGCGTCGGTAGTAAAGTGTTGTGTGAGGTTTGAATGTTTCCAGTGTTTGATTTGTATTTCATTGCATACCTGTATCAAACGACACTTTTTGGAAAAGCACGAATACAAACTATACAACAAACAAATTCGTTTCTGAGTGATCGATTGTTGATGATAATTTGCATTAAAAGAAAAATCAGTTTCATGAATTCAAAAAAAAAACCTACCAGCCATTCCCCTTCTGAATCATAATCCAATTCTCCGAAAAAGCCCCTTTAGGCCCATCCTCTTACTGGCAACAGATGGTGTTCTGATGGGTCATTATCCTGCCAAACAGCCGCACTTAATGATATAATCACGAGTACTTTGATATTCAGAGATTAAAAATAACTTTACCAGGAATTGTCTTATATGCCATAAATTATAATTATAGTATTGATGTGACACGTGTAGGTTTAAGAGAAGGAAATGTTCATTGCTTGTGGAATATTTATTTTATATTTGGATTTACTTTTATTTATTTATGTTCTTTTGCGGCAGGCTGTCAATTTGAATAATGAACTTCATCATCTGAAGCTTCAGCCTTTCTTTCCATCGATTGCTTTCCTTAGGATAGGTTGGATATATTATCCATATTGGTATCCAACCAACCTAAGGAAAGCAATCGATGAATCTGACCGGATCTAGCTGGATAATAAATTTTACAGTTACTGCCTATCTGTTATACAGTATTCCATAGGAAGTCCAGTTCCCATAATTAACGCGACTCAACGTATGTCAATTAGAACGAACGGCTTCAAGTACTTGCCAAAGTTTCTTCTTATTTTTTTGCTCCAAAAAACACTATAGCCTTTTTTTTTGGCATTTGAACATTCTAGATCTCACTTCTTATTTTAATTACTTGATTAAATTTTACTGCACGTATAGCCTTTGGTGCATGTGATTTGAATGTTTGTGAAACTCTCCACGACACGAGAGATATATTCCGAACTGCGGGACACGTTTAATAAAAATATAAGTGAGATATTATAACTGGGACACAACATTTACACATTTGATTGTATTGAAAACTATCCATAACATTATCATTTTATCTTCTGACCACCAAACCAATCTCCATTCAACGTCTGAATTACAGTTAAGCGGACAATATGGCCGATATATAATTTAAAACCATTTTATTTATAGAGCACGCATTAAATTAAATTGAGTGGAATGGGAAAGTTTTAATTTATGATGTCTGTATTATTTTATGTTGGCTTCCTTTATAGTATTTGTATTATTAAAATTAAACACTGTACCTACCATTTAATATGGAGAGTGTGGTTGTGTAACCAATATTTTGTTGAATAACTGCTAAACAAGAGAATGTTGTGCTGTTCAGTTTTTTATAATTTTAACATTATTAGGAATAATACCTTTCGAACGAATTCATACATATGCAACGAATTACTAGTAGAGTAGAGTATTTACCGGGATTGCCCGGCTAGTTTCGGACCTACCCGGAGTCCTTAACCATGAAAGCGATACCATCTCGCCGCCATGTCAATTTTTTTTTAATTTGAAAAGGCTATTGAATTTTGTGCATTCATAAAGCTATTACAATGAAATTGAAGAGAGATATTTTGAGTTAATTCGCGCTTAAGGAAGAGATTTCTAATCAATAATAACACGTACTGTTCAAGTGGGTAATTTTTATGAACGAAATAAAGCGCCAACGATTTTTATCATTGCAAACTTCATATAAGAATACCATAAAAACAAAGCAATATACTTATATACGAATTCATATATTTTCACGCAAAGATAAAACAAAGAATATGGCTATATACCAACAGGCTTATTATTATAAAGAAGTTTCGTTATCACTATGAGAATTTTACGATGTGTACTACAAACCAAGCTAGGACGCGTTTTCGTTGTCTTTTTTTAAATCTCTCTTGGGACAGCCATACATGAATATGAAATATGGAATATATTTTTATATCTTCCGTTTCGCTTTAGCTGCGCCCTTGAGTGTGGTTAAAGGATTACGATTTTGATATGAGATTTGGAGTGACGGTGAGTAATTTCGATGTATTATTGATGTTTACCTTGGAACTTATCTTGAAATTTAAGAATACTATTGGAATTTTCAAGATATTACGTGGAGACATTGCAGTTTTGACTATCTTCCAATTATCAGATGACCGGTTTTATTATTTGATCATTTGATTTTAGATTCTAATGTAAACCAAAAAATAATATAATATTTTTTGTTAGATCCCCACAACTTCTTTGTATTTTTTCGTAAAAAAAATAAGGGAATACAGTGATTTATAAATCTCGTGTGAACGAAGAACGCATTGTACTAGGAAGTGATGTATTTACCTCCCACTACCGTAATGAGTATTATTTTATCTTCCTTATTTTTTGATGATGTGATGAAACGAAAAAATCCATTTCCAATATTTTTTGGACATCTGTCTGTCGAACTAAACAGATTTATTCAAATACCTTAATATCGACTAGTACCTACCCATACTAACCTAAACCACGTAAAATTGTAACTAGGTATAAAGTTTAAACTGTATTCATGTCCTGAATCCGGTTCCAACAAAACATGGGATGCGAGAGAACTTTATACGGAAGTTTATGTTCCAGGGTGTACTGGTTTTACTAACAATGGAATTAGTGTGTGTGCTTTCGGATTTTAGAATCAATGAGGTTTTACTAACCTAACTTGTTTCATCCACCTCTAAGCTGTTAGAATTTTTAGGATTGTATTGGTATGAATGATACCTTATACGACTTTGAAGATGGTTTCTTCTTTCTGCATTTAATAATTATTTTGTCTCTGTACATGTTTAAATCCTTTTAAAGAATCGTGATCAAACACTTTTTGTTTTAATGTTTTAACATTCTCAGTGATATGTTACAAGACCAGAATCCGAACACTACGCTCCAAGGCTCTATCTGGTCACATCAGCACACAGCAAGAGGTGGCGGTAACATCATCATCATCATCCATCCATAGGATTTATCCTACCACTGCTGAGCACAGGCCTCTCCTTTATCGCAATTTCTAGAGTCACATTTCTAGAATCAACCCGAGACCACACAGTAACAGCTACACAATAATATTAGTATTTCAAGAATAAGTTTTCAAAACTACATTTCAACCTTCACGGTAGAATAAAGGAAATTTGCTCACAATAGCTGTCAGAGAACCCTAAAAACTTTAGACGCCATGTTTGGGCTGTCATGTAATAAATCACACCAAATAATATAGTACTAACTAAATACACCATTTTGTAAGCCCTTAGAGCTGAAACTACTAGCCTTCATATTTCGACGGGCACACAGTTTCTAATTTAGTTCGCTTTCATATTGACAGGTCGTTAATCATACTTGTCTTGTAACCGCTGGAGTTTGAAGTACTGAAATTATGTTAGTCATGAAATCCTTCAAGTTTTATACTTTAAATGATTTGTTGGTAAGCAGTTTCCAATTATTTACCTGTCTGTTCCCTACGGAAATATCAGAGGGCTTACTATGAAGTATGCACTATATATTTGTTAATTCCCAAGTACATGTTTCTAAAAAGGTTTATTCATTCTTGACCAAATAATGTACTATTCAGATGTCAGCCTCAAAAAGCCTCAGCCAGTTCAGCCTCAAATGACTGACGACAATTCGTACGTTCGCATCACCCGCCTCTGCATATTATTTATTCTTGCTATTGTTTTAAACCATTTGAACTTAGGCTTTTATGACCAGCATGAACAGCTCATGGTAGTCTAGAGAAAAAAATAGCAAAATACCTTCCTTTTTTCGGCTAAATAGTCTAGGCCAACGTTAAACCCACCGTAGTCCCTAACTTTTATCAACAGCAGTCCCATTTAACGACATCCCACATTCAAAGGTGACATTTAACACCTTCCCCACATAACCTCTAAAACAAAGCACTAAGGTTGAAATTCGCAGTTCATTGTTATAGTCTTCCTTACCAACAATTGCTAAGCATTACTTAATTCGGACCAGCAAAAAGTTTTCGTTGCGTGACGTTGTGTTTTTCTTCAATAACCTTAGGAGGACGTGAGGGGAATAGCTACATCCTAATATGGCTGCCTACCTTGGATTAGCCTCGACACGGCTAACTGTTATTACTGTTTGATATTTTTGAGGGTATTACTTTTTACCTTCATCAGGATACAGGATTGACTGCACGGGCAGCCGAGTGGTTGAGGTCACCACGCCAAACTCACAGTGCGCGACGTGTCGCCGGTTCGACCCCCGTCTAGGATCAGCATTTGTGTGATCCACGAATGCTTGCTGTGTGTCTATGTACACGTTTTTTGAATGTTTGTGAAACCTGACATAATGATTAAATATGTAAGAGTGCGAGAGTAGTATAAAAAATCTGATTATAATAAAATTGTTATCTGAAAATTTGAATAGTCGAATTAATTAACAAGAGATAGTTTGTTGTTTTTAATTCCTTTTTGTGCCAGTTAATTTGATAGCGTACCAGTATTTAATAGAAAGTAATTGTTGTACACTCAGAATAATTATAAAAATTACCATTTAGAGAATTGCAGTTAAATACTGCAATTACTTTAGGTACGTTTAAAAACGATAAAAAAATGAAAAACGAATGTTTCGTAATTAACTATGCTCTCTGTTAATTAAATGCATTTTTTATTCAGAGTATTAAATGAATACAACAGTGTTATATTTATTATAACAATATATTTTTATTATATTTTTGTAACTAACTTAGATTGCTGCTACTAGCAAAAAAGTGTGTGATAACTTTTTTTTATTTATCTTTAGGGTACCGCAGCCAAATTGTAAAACCAAAACTCGGGTCTGGCGGATAAACACTGTATAAAAACTAACCTAAAACTAAACGTGCTTAAAAGTTTCTAAATAATAAAAAAAAATGCTTGTACTATTCTTATTCATAACTAGCAGCTGCCCGCGACTCCATAAAAAAAATGGACCAGAAACATCAAAACTATGGATCTTTCTTTTGACCCCGACGTGATTTGAACACGCAACCTTCTGATCTGGAGTCAGACGCGCTACCGTTGCGCCACGGAGTCGATGAGTACCGGCCTCAAATTTTATATCCAAAACTAGTAGGTACACGAATTTGATTTTGCGTCTTCATTAATCTTAATATAGAAATACGCTATTAACACAACTCGTTAACGTGTAATTTTATATAATACATGCCACATTTAGTATTTTTGTAAATGATAATTATACTACTTAGCTGTTGCCCGCGACTTCGTCCCCGTGGGTAGAAGATTTAAGTTACCATTTATACCGGCCCTGTTTTTTTCACATTTTCCATTATATCTTAGCTCCTATTAGTCGCAGCGTGATGGTTCATAGCCTAAAGCCTTCCTCGATGAATGGTCTATTCAACACAAAAAGATTTTTTTCAATTTGGACCAGTAGTTCCTGAGATTAGCGCGTTCAAACAAACAAACAAACAAACTCTTCAGCTTTATATATTAGTATAGATTCAGCTTTATATATAAGTATAGATAATATTAAGCATTTTTTTTTAATTATAGAATGATAGAATCTTTGTCCAAGCAAATCTAAAAAAATGTAGTAAAATTATTTTTTTTTAACAAAAAAGTATATTAAGGTAACTAAAATAGGATAATAGCTGTTAAGCAGGCTTTTCAATTTCCCTTAATCACCTCGGTTCTCATAACTCCAGGGCTCAGACTAAACCTACCTTTGTACCCATGATTTACTAATAAAATTACCGACCTATAACTTATTGAATTAGTTTTCGGTCGTTATTTGTCCTTAAGCTTTCATAATAATTAAATTTTAGTATTTGTTTGACTCTACTCTACCTGGGTGTAATTGTGGAAATTTGAGAGAAAATATTTTAATATTTTGGTCGAGTGAATTTTGAGCTGAAAATAATGACACTAAAATTATCCATAAAAATACCATTCCTTGTAATAAAAATATATTACATTACTCCATTTTTTATATAAAACGTCTGCTATAGTAAGGATTTAAATCATTTTGTCGTGGGGGTTTCACAAACATTCGAGTTTCAGACTCAGACAGACTCAGAACAAGTTTTTATGAATTACTAGTCTATCAATGCTTCTACCGATGTTCAATGCTTAGAACCGTAAAATGTCTCGAAGATTTTGTCATTTACTTCGATATTAAACAGTTTGTTTAAGAATTTTTCATCATCGTTAAGAATAAAATACTAACAATCGCCTTCTAGTCCTCAAATATGAGTATTTTATAAATCAACGCGATATTTGGAAGCTTTTTCCAAAATATATTATATTGTTAATCAAAACTGGTCTCAAAGTACTAAAAATGTTTAAATTAAAAATACCCATTCACATAATTGTCGCAACAATTTTCCCTGCTGTATTATTCGTTTGACAAATTTATTTCAAAGTTAAGTGTTATTAGAAAACGTTTCGAGATGTTTTTTTATTACTCCACTTAACAATGGAAGCATAGAGATTTTGCACAAAAGAGAAAAGAATCCATTGAAAATGTTGGACTTCCCTCCTTTTATCGTTAACAAAAGGTAAACACGGAAAATATTAAAAAATACACTTTAACCACTAAGTGTTTCTTGAGTAAATAACGCTTGGGAACAAAATACATCAGTCGCTTGCATTCTGCAATAAATTACGTAAGAAAACGTGTTTGTATCGATAAGGTTTTCTTTTCATTTATTTCCACAAAACTGAATAAAAAATCATGAAAGGTACTCGCAAATAAATACATGTCAACAAAGTGCTTAAACTTAACTAAATGGGATTCATAAGTAACAGCCAATTTTATTTAAACAGCAAAAAATGATCTTCTTTAATCATATCAGATACTTTTTCGCCAATCATTATCGTTGGTGCATTAGTATTGGCGCTAGTTACCTTGGGCATGACACTTGCGTCAGCCACTCTAAGCCTTTGCACCCCAAAAACCTTAAGTCTAGAATCCACAACAGTTCCCATTGAACAAGATCCTGAGAAATGGTATCCTTGCACCATCATACAAATGGCATAGCATTTCCAAAATTCATCAGAATCATCGCGTTCTCCACAACCACAAAATTTCGGAACAATCAATTCTGCGTTTACTTTCCTGAAAAATTTTGAATGTTCTACTTGCACAAAATCTTTTATGTATTCCACATGGTTCTTTATATCTATTTCATTAGAGAAATAGCCTGTATATATCAAAGGATATTCTCTTGGGTCTTTACTTTTCAGCAAAATCTGTCCGGTAGATTCTGGAGACAATATATATATACCGCTAAAAAAGTATTGTCTTCCAACAACCGCATCGTGTAATTGTTGGCAAATCTCATCATAGAAATGATAGAAAAACGTACAGAATTGTAGTAGGGATTTAGGCTCGTTAAGTATAAAATTTAGCGTCTGATAGTCTGCGTAACCTTGACTTTCATTCAAAGCGGTATAACCTACGAGGAGTGTGAATGGAAATTCAGCAGGATCTAAAGGTTTTTGAGGTTCTGGTGGTCCCATTGTGTGTATCAGAACTACTCCGAGATGATCTTGTAAATTTTGGCCAACTGGCAGATCTGAAATAATTTCTATTTGTTTACTTTTCAAGTGTTTTTTTGGGCCTATTCCAGAAAGCATTAGTAGTTGAGGACTATTGATAGCTCCGCCCGAGATAATGACTTCTTTTTTTGCCCGGTACTGTGCGATTTTACCGTCTTCTAATATCGCTTCTACACCGATGGCATTCTTGTTCTCATCAATAAGAATTTTGGACACGAGAGTATTTTTTAAAACGAACAAATTTTTCCGATTTTTGATTGGGTTTAAGAATGATTGAGCAGTACTTTGTCTTACTCTATCCTTTATGGTAAACATACTCTCAGTATATCCAAGAGGTGTGGCACCGTTGGCATCTAACACCGTTCTGTCACCTTTCTCTGCGAACGCTTTAAAGTAGTCAATAGCTTCCTTGTTATAATATCTAGTCACCCCCAAATATCCATCAGTACCGTGAAAGTACTTATGTGGAGTATTAAGTAGTATAGGGTCAACGTAACTCTCGCTTTTAATAAAATATGGCAGGACGTTATCCCAGTTCCAAGTTTCGTCGTCAGTTATTTCTGCCCAAGTGTCGAAGTCATGGTAGTGTCCTCGAGTGTATGCCATGAAGTTGAGGGAGCTGGAGCCTCCAAGCATTTTACCTCTCGTGATCTCAGGTCGTCGTTGCTTGTGGTACTGGTAAGTGTAACCATCGTCTTCAGATAAATAGTTCCAATCCACCGAACTGTTTTTCGTATATAAAAACAGTGCAGGAACCTGAAAAGCGAATTTTGTATACTTTTATGCTTTATTGAGTTATGTACGCTAAAGTAATTTACGTTCGTCGATGCGAAATTAATATTGATGCTTTGAAACGTTTCTACGCGAAATTTTAGTGTACAACCCTTATATACGATTTTGTTCCATAATAGTACACACAACACGTATGGGCAATAATTATTTTATGTATACTATAATATGGATAAATTATTGAAAAACTAAAAATATCATAGATTTAGTATAATATTTAGCAAAATACAAGCCATTCACCTCCCTCTTCAACATCAATGATGAACAAACACTAATTACTATACTTAGCAACGTTATTAGTTTGCCATAGTCTCCAATGATTGAATAAATTTACATAAACAAGGTACTATGTATGCATATTATTCTCAATCACAGCAGAATATTAATTTCGAAGCGATGAGTTATATTTGCCACATGCAAATTGTTGGTGTACCACTTAAACTTAATTGAATCGAACTTAAGAGTCGCTTTCAGATTTGAGTTCAGCAAGGCTATGAATATATTTGGGAGTTTTTCAGAAAAAATAAGGATGATTTTTATTATTTGGATTAGTATGCCATATTTGGGTGTATAACATGTTAAAAATGAACAGCATCGTTGCTGTCTGATAAATTTCCATTATCGTCAGCTGTGTTTAATATTTTTCCTTTTAATTGTTGTCTTTTGAATCAATTATTATTTTCGTATTTGTTTCATCAAGAATATTACTTACTACGGCCTCTATTGGAGGATCTCCGCCAGCCTCTATCAACAATACTGTTATATCATCAATCTCTGTAAGTCTGTTAGCTATGACGCTCCCTGCAGATCCAGCGCCGACTACTATAAAGTCAAAGTAAGCGCCATCTGGTGATAAAATTAATAAAACCATTAAAATCTTTTGCATGTGATATTTCTTTTTTCACACATATCTTGAGGCGAGACAAGTGATAAGCTTACAAAGACTTTAAAAACCATCCTTCTCAACACACAAACTACACTATTGATGATAACTGTATGTAAATAAATAAATATTTGTCCTGGGTGGGAATCAAACCCGACGACTTCCGATACAGCAGTCAGGGCCACTAAACTGGTTATCGGCCCTGACTGCTGACCAACATACCAGTAGTCAAGTAACTTGCAAACGAATGCATAATCATGTATTTTAAAAAGAAATAACTACGTTTATCATATAGATAACAATACACTGAAAACATTTTTAATGTTCATTTCACGTTTATTTGCTAACCGACCGGTTGACGTCATTTGCATATGTTTCAACCACTTAGTATAATGCTACTTTAAACTACATTAAATTTCTCTTTAAATATAACTTATACCATATTTTTATTTTAAAAAAAGGAACTAGTTGAGTTCCTTTTCGGATTATCTCCGAAGCAAAAATGACATTTTAGAACCGTGCACTTCGTGCCAATACTGTAACTTTCCAAAAGTGCCTGGACGGCCTAATTGAATTATTTTCAATTCAGTTTTCACAGATGTATACAAGGCACAAGTTATGGAAACGAGTATGAGTACCTCCAGTGAAGGCAAATTACCTTTAATCTATATTAAAGGAGATTAAGCAATATTGTAAAGATACTTGGCTATGACTCGCACCTGTGTCCGGAACATGACCATTAGTATGAAAATTTCGTTAAAAATGTACAAGACATTGCTTAAGTTTAGGAGAGTGAATTGAAGGTACCATAAAGATTTATAGAGAATTAACTGAAGTTTTCTCTTTAAAAAAAGTGGTTAAAATTATCTAATTATCTATTGAAAATGAAAAATCTGTGATCTAGAAATGTTGTATGTAGGCATTGGTATTAGCTCGTAATACTGTCCAGATGGATGAGCATCATCCAAAAAATAAGCAAATAGGTGTCTATGATCAAGACGTGATACATTTATAACACCAAGATATTTTTCCAAAATTATTCGCAAATCTTGAAACAAACGATTTAACTAAATATTGAAATCCTTCCACAGCCTTGTATTGTTCAATTTAACCGGATATTACAAGAGTTACAGATTTTTATATTTCCAGTACAAATGATTCTGCTATAAAATGTAGAGTCGTAAATAAAATTGATATATGGATACCTTGAACTTGTGCCTGCTGCGGCCATAAAAATGCAGTCAGCTGAAGAGCCCCAAGAATGTTGAAGGCTGCTTGTACTGTATTGATTTCAGTAAGCACTGTTGTTGGATTCATATTGTATTCTATATCAATAATTCTATTTGTTTTAAGTTTTTCTTCTGCGCCATTTACTTCTTCAAATTTCTCGTCTTTTGTATCTTCAATACACAAACTCCTTGGAACAACTGTATTCTTGCCTTCAACAATGTTTTCTTCTTCATAAAAAATATATTTTCGTAATTACTCGCACGAATCACTTCACTTCAGACAATGCGCACTTGAGGTATTAAAATGAATGAATAGGTGAAACGAGGTAAACTTAAGTATGATGTTACCGCCTATAGTAACAGCGGGTCAGTGTCAGTCATTAATTATCTGATTGCATTTGTAATTAATTGCTTGGGTCGTGTAAGTTTATATTGTAACCAAATATGCAACAGTCGTCACGCACCGAAAACAGCTGGAACGGAACGCCTTTAATGACATAGGCGTTTTATGTAAGATGTTATTTGTATGTAGTACGTATGGGTGCGTATGTTTATTAATTAGTTTCTTTAACCGATGATAAAAATCCTGTTTAGTGTAAGTCATTCTCACGATTCTGTGGGTTCCGTTGAATAAAGAATAGGTCAATTATGTCCACAACAGTATGTATGGTTTGACTGGCAACTCCGACGCCGCGTCAGCTCATTCTTTAGGTCTCCGGTTGGGACCGATAGACAATAATTTACAGCAAGAATCATTGAATGTTTGCATGACTTTTTCAACCAGCTGTGTAAATGATTACTCATATTATACACTACTATAGTAAATATCGTTATGTTTTACATTTTTTCACTCAAATTCGGTTTGAAGGACCTTCAATCGGGTTTTAGCAAAGACGTTTGAGTCAAGTATGTTTGGTCATCTCGGATATCTTGAAGTACAAGTGATCTCGCAGGATTTTGCAAAGTCTAAATTGACTTGCTGGTGATAACTACGACCTTTCTAAACCCTCCGTGCAGTTGATGAGTTTTATTTTATCTTAATTTATTAAAACTTCAAAGTATGTCTCAATTAAGTCTTAATCATAATTAGCATACTGATTAAAAACCAGTTTATTTTGTTGTCTTTATATAAGATTTTTTTTACTAGTTTAATTAGCTTCAAGTAAAAATAAATGAGTAAACCGTTTTACGTTTTCAGCAGTGTTGCTGACGAAATGAAATAGTTCTACACATTTTCGTGTATGTAACTGAAACGTAAAATATTTTTAATGTCTTATCCGTGTTTTGCTTTATTATTCAACTTCTACTAAAAGTTAACGATGGATTAGGCTTTACTTAATTTCTCAATTTATTCCTTTAAATCTCGAATTTTCGACAACACCGCAAATCCTTGCCAAGAAACAAGTGAAATCTCGAACAAAACCTAGCTCAGAATAAAAAAAAATGCAAATAATTTATCTTAGAAAGTCTCGTTTAATTAAAATCTCGACCAGCACATGTCCTTATTGCCGCGATCACTCGTGCCGAAGACAGCCGAGGGCAATATCTCTCAATTGGCTCAAGCCACATTAAGCCGAAGTGCTCTTGCACTTCCACACGTAACTTTATTGGTCCTTAGCGCCGAGCTGCACTATAGAAATTAAGTCCTTAGGATATTAAGAAAACAGCTCTTTACTGGCGTTGTACAAAAACAGTAAAACTTCCTCTTAAGTACCTTCACTTATGGACTTTTTAGAGTCGTCTCACGTACTAACTTGACCAGTATTAATTAATTTCTTGCTTTAGAATGATTCTATTCTTTTTGCTTTGTTCGAGCAAAGTGGTTTTATTGTTACTTAGAAAATTATGCGATACTTTATGATTACTGTCGACTGGTGTGATGTTACCTACTACCGAAGCATTTATTAATTTTGTTGCTTACTGCAAAGATTTAGAAGATTGATATTATGAAAGTAAGTCATGATATTTTTACCCATATGCTAGTAGCAATAATAATAACGGAAAGCTGTTTAGTATTGCAGACACCCTACGTGGGTCATATTATATTGCACAAGCGTGTGCGCCCAAAAAGATGCACTCTCTCTTACTCTCGTAGGCCGATATGACAGCAAACCGACACGACTGGAGACCCAAATTTTTATGTGCCTTGCAAAACACGTCATCTCTGATATTTCTAAAACTCATTACCATAAGATTCTCACAGCTTCACCCATAATATAGATAATAACATCTCATATGAATATAAAACAAAATCTCGTCTTATTTTTGAACATCCATTTTCATAAAATCCTTACTTCATTGTTTGAATGTGGACAAGCGTAATTTACCGTCTATTACAAGTTGTGTTCGCAGTAGAATTCTGCTTCAGTTGAACTGTAAATTATCATTTATATTTTAATTAAAATCGTAGCATCATGCTCTACGTTCTTACGTCAACATCATACGAACGCAATTTCTCATATAGAACACTGTAATTTTCTCTTTATTTCATTAAGCGATGCCGGCAAAGCCTCGGTTTAAAGTGACACGTAAAAGGAAGGTAAATTTATTTTTCTTTAGTGTTTCAAGTAAAATTCCGCTTAATACTAATTGAAATTTTGTTTAGATTTTTTTATGATGAAAGCGTTATTAAACAAAGAATCCTTTTAAGAGTGAAACAGATTTGTGGCACTATGGCGTTCCGTAAAAAAAGGATAAAATAAAAAAATACAAAATGAAATATATTATAATGTTTATTATTTGTTGTTAAAGTTTATGAGACACAACCTGGTGACAGACGGGCGGTTAGATTTCAGAGGCAATTTATGGGTTTTCATTTCTATCCTATGGGTCGAAACCAGGGACCATTTTGGTTACCAATTGAAGGAGTTTTAGATAGGGTCTTGAAAACAACAATATGGCTGAAACATTGCTGAAAATAAGAAATACGGTAAAATTATTAATAAGATTATAATACTTGCCCATTACATTCAAATTTCTAGAAGTCATCTTCTATTTATATTTCAAAGGTCAGAATCAAGAAAATATACTCGAAATATTATCGTCTTGTATAATTCCTTTATATTTAATTTTACCATTTATAGTAGGTAAATATAGAAAATACAAACATATCTTTATTCGTTATCAACTCTAGACATGTTAAATACTTATTATTCTTTTATCATTTATTTTTAATCAGTAGACGAATATACTTTAAAAATAAAATGTGCAATTATTCAGTATATCTATAGTTTTACAATAATCAGGTCATGAAATTTTAGTTTTTTCTATTGTTCCACATTTATTTATTAAAAAAATATTTCGATTGATGCCTTGTTCTAACATGGAGTCATCTCAAACTGTGTCATATTTTAGAAAAATAGAAGAACTTCTGAGACTTCTGACAATACTAAACTTAACTGGATACCGTTGGCCGGACCCGGCTTGTGTACCAGGTAAAAAAAAATGCTTATTGTGTTACGTTTCTTATATTTTTGTTTATTTTCTTTGCCACAAAGTTAATTTATTTGTTTGTTTAAATATAAGCAAAAGGTAAAATGTAAAGTAAAATAATGTTCAGTGGTATTTTTTTCGGTTCTGGTTCACATTCTTTTATAATGATCAATGTTCAAATCTTCCCTAAATGAGAAGAAGAAGAGATTTTATGTCCGCTTATTGCTGTTCCACTGCGGGTTAGCGATTTCAGACTCCAATATTTTGATTCCAGATGGTGCATCGTATGATTTTGTGGTAGTTGGAGGTGGAGCAGCAGGGTGTCTGGTGGCTAGTAGACTATTAGAAACAGGGAATGCAAGTGTTCTCCTCGTAGAAGCTGGAGGCTACCCGCCTATTGAATCTGAGGTAACGTGCAACAGACTTATCATGTCATTCAATTTATTTATGCAACTTAAAAAGAAATGTCTATTCCAGATGGCAGGACTCTTTGCTTTACTGAAAGGTAGTAAACATGACTGGAATTTCACTTCAACGTGTGGAAGTATGGCAAGTAATCATAAAGGCAATGTCATCAGTATGTCCCAAGGCAAAATGTTGGGAGGATCTTCATCCCTCGGATTTCTGGTATATGCACACGGCAATCCGCGTGACTATAACGAATGGGCAACTATAACAAATGATCCTTCTTGGTCCTACGACTCTATACTGCCAATTATGCAAAAAACTGAACAACTAATTGACCATCTGTTACTTAATTGCTCACACTATTATGGAACTAATGGCGAGATAAAACTACAAAAACAATACTACCCAAGAAATAGACCGTTTTTTCAAGCTTTAAAAGAAATTGGGTATAAATGTTACCTAGATATAAATCCAGATCATCCATTAGGATTCACGAGCTGTCTATTTACTATTGGTGATGATATTCGACAGACTACTGCTTTGAAATATATTAGCCCTCTGAAAAATCATCTTAATTTAGACCTTTTGATTAATGCTTTAGCGACTAAAATCATTGTAGATGAGAACAATAACGCAGTAGGTGTTGAGATTTTAAAAGAAAATGGACAAACTATAACTGTGAGGGCAAAGAAAGAAGTGATTGTCACAGCAGGAACTATAAAGTCACCGCAACTGCTGATGCTTTCTGGGATTGGACCGAGAGATCATTTACAAAACAAGGGAATAGAAGTTATAGCTGATCTACCAGTAGGGAAGAATTTCCGAGATCATATAAACTCCTTTTTACTTTATAAAATGACAAAATCTGGCCACGCAAATGGCGTTGAAGATCCTCATAAATATCCCTATGCAGTTTTCGAAGGATACGGTGCTTTAAACAAAAATCAAAGTTACCCTGACTATAATTTAATATGCGCACATTTTGGCGATAGAGAAACATTCTTGGGTCTGTGTGCGTTCTTTTTCTCGTTTGACAATAGTTTTTGCGACTCCTTGGGCGAAGGGCTTGATAACAGAGAAGCGTTTTTAGTTTTCGTTACAAATTTAAATCCCGAGTCGAAAGGGGAAATACTTCTTGCGAGTAAAAATCCAGAAGATGACCCAATAATTCTGCCCGGTTATTTTACTGAAAGCGTGGATCTGGAAAATCAGGCTAAATACTTAGCAGATTTCAACAGAGTTTTAGATACAACTTATTTTCGAAGAATGGAAGCTGAATTAGTGAATTTAGGATTTGAGTCTTGTGCTGAGTATCCGATGTTCTCTGAGGAGTACTGGAAATGTCATGCTCTTGAAACATTGGATACGTCACACTATTTTGTTGGTACTTGTGCTATGGGTTCGGTGTTGGATTCTAGGTTACGAGTCCGAGGCGTAAATAGGTTGCGTGTTGCAGACGCCAGTGCAATGCCGACGAATGTACGAACATATACTTTAGCTACGGTTCATATGATAGCACAGAAAGCTGCTGATATGATTATTGAAGAAAATAGATTGCGTGGGTAGACAATTGTAAAGATGAAAATAAAATATCTCGTTGCATATAAATTTGATTTTGTTTATCCTTAGTTGCAATAATTACGATGTTAAGGAATCAACATTTCTTTTGTTTCTTCAAAAATATTGACTGGGTCTTACTTATTAAAAAGAGTTTTTGTTGTACTTTAAATTTCATCACTTTAACGAAAAATAAATGAGTATTTACATTCATTGTTTAATTTTAGTTTTTCTTTTTATTCGGTACATTATGCATGTTTGATAATATTATCATGTATGTACTTGCATACCAAAGTTGTTAATTCAATAGGTCACTGACACATTTACTTGTAGACGTCATCAAAAAAATTGAACATTTCATGACTTCTCAAACAAATTCTGATGTTTATTCACCTCAAGTTTTATTACGTAGCTTTGAGACAATTTATCACTCTTGTACCAAAAATATACTGAATCTGATATGTTTCTTACATCTCATATTATTATTCCCAACAAATCCTTTGTATAACCGCAATCTTAAACATCAAAAGGACAAAACAAAAACCAAATTTATAACAAATACGCAAATCCGACACACAATCAAAAACAAGTCATTATTCCGACTTCCAAAATATCAAATATCGTTTACGCAAGACTTTGAGACCACGAAAGGGCTTTTTCCTTAACAAGCGTCAGATTTTATAGAACCAATTGTATAGCTGGTGTAAAAGGCAAGAACAATTAACGGAGCATCATAAAATTACTTTGGTAACGGACCGACAAAGCCTGCTTTCCTCTCGACTATTCGAATTATTAGAACTGGGTTCTAACCTCCATCTTTTGTTCGTGTAATGGTGTATTTCTGGTTTTTGTAAGGAACGCTTGCTTTATTTATAGGTTGTTTCCCCTATAAGCCGATATGAATTCCCGGCGGTATTGATATTTGTATTGATAGTGTTTGAAAAGAAAACAGCCGATGCAATAGTGTGGAAGAGAATGGCTGACTCAGATGTAAGATAAATATTGCTAGTCGACTGAAATTAAATGTTTGCTTTGATGTTTTTTTTTCTTTTTGCCGTATTTCTTAATAGAACAGTATTTTTGATGCAATGGAAATAAATATTTATCTTAGGTCATCATCGGCCTAGCCTTTTCCCAACTATGTTGGGGTCGGCTACCAGTCCAATCGGTTTCAGCTGAGTACCTGTGTTTTACAAGGTGCGACTGAATATCTGACCTCCTCAACCCAGTTAGCTGGGCAACACGACACCCCTTGGTTAGACTGGCTGTCAGACTTTTCAAGCTTCTGACTACCTGTAACGACTGTCAAAGATGTAGGAATAACAGCCGGGATCCACAATTTAACGTGCCTTCCAAAACACGGAGGAACTCGCTATGACAAAGAAGGTCACCCATCTACGGACCAACCGCGTCAAGCATAGCTTAACCTGTGATCGAATCACTTATGCGGTTATAGCACAGCCACGAGCTCCTCTCTTATTTATCTCAGGTAATCAATATTTATTTATAAGGATTTTACTGAATGTCTTCTTGACTGTCTTAACAATAGTCTCTAGACTGACGAAACGTGTCGACAGTCAGTCACAATTAAAGTTATTTTTCATCCTCCTGGCAAATTGTTTTACCAAATATTAGAACTCCTAATTACAATAAATAGAACCGAAATGCCAGCGGAAATTACACTTACAATCAATGAAGACAACGTTAAAGCAATTCATGATGATCAACAATCCATAAATTCAATATTCAATGAAATTCAAACAAAATCGTTTGAGCAAATGAAAATAAACGTCATTGGGCACGTTTAATTAAGAGGCGTGGAGTAAGATATTAAAATTCACTTCCAAATTGTATTAAATACGATCGAGACTGATGGAGGAAAAGGAAAAACAAAGGAAGATCCGAATGCCGAAGCAATTTGGGCTTTGATTAAAATTTATTGTTTGCATACTCTATTTTTGTCGCCCAATGAGATTCACAATGAATGCCTAGTTTGAAAAAACAATAAAGAAGAACGATGTTTTAGAAAGTCCGGATTTAATTAAAACCATCGTTATGTTCGGACACGGCTTGTTTGAAATTCTTTTTTTTATCAACTTTTGGATTTTTTTTTTCGTTTCTCAAGTTGTAATGGACTCGTCTTGAAAATTTCTGGGTGTGTTTATTATTATTTTTGAGTTGAACACATTTTTTATGACATGAAAGGATATAGGATATCTGTCATGTTATTCAAGGCAAAATAATGAGTAACTATTAGATAAAAAAGGCGTATTTATTATTACAGAAAAAATCACAAATACATCATCTGTGAAAATTTAAACTCTAGCTATCGCGGTTCTTGAAATATTTACATCCTGAGAAACAGAAGAACAGACGGATAGAAAGTAGTGCCTTCGTAATAAGGTTCCGTTTTCCCCTCTGACTACGGAACCCTAAAACGAAGCTTTAATAAAACAAGGTACATAAATAAAACCAGTCAACAGAACTTAAAAGAATACTAAAACATAATTGTAATACAGTTAACATGATTTACGACTGACTAAATAGGCCCGCACATAAAATTGGAAAAAAAAAGTACATTGTATTAACAAATGCCCACAATTTCCCACAAATGGCGACCGCTCTGTCTTACGCGCGTCTATAAAAACACAGTAGATAATATTAAAGAGAGTCGTTAAGGAATTTTAGCCTTTATTACAAAAGCTGTAGAGTCTATAATAATGTGGTTTGCTTAAGATTTGTGTTGATACTAACGATGCTTATACGTATTTATATAATTACAGCCATATTCCAGAAAAGTAATAGCAATGATTTCTTACTAAAATGACGTCATAATCTTGTCCGGAAGACTCCAAGGAATTGTGATATATGCATACCTAGTAATACTGTCATTATCATAAAAGACGCTTGAATAGAATATAATATTTGCTATAACTTACCAGAATCATGACGGCGCATCGGCGAATTGAGACCTGAAAGTTGGAAAAAAAAGAAAATTATTTTCAAGTTTTCTATTCAGAAAAAGTCATGACAATATACACATAACACAGAATAAATTAATAAGTATATAATAGACTGATAGGAGAGATGGCAGAAACACAAAGAGGAAGGAGGTTAAATAAGTGGTTTGCATATAAGATTCTCATGTACTGCATCACTAGATTGGATGAATAGCGGAGTGGTTGAGGTCACCACGCCTAACCCATTGACGGTCGACCCCGCGTAAGACAAGGACTTGTGAGATCCATGGATGCTTGTCCTGAGGCTGGTCGTCTATGTACAGGTGAATTAGATGTTTCCGTAAAATCTCGCGACACAAGGACAAAATTGCTTACTGAGGGAGTCGTATAAAAAATGGTTTTGTGTGTCATCGGATATAAATAACTACACATTATTATTATATATTTAAACTACATGTAATATATCTGAATTATTAGATAGATATCCAATATGGTTAAATCCTATGGCTTCTATAGTCATCCAATTAGTATTTAACCTATTTCCAGTTATAATTATGTGCGACATCAATACTTGTTACAATACCTACCCAATAGAGCAAATTGAAGCCATTATATTGTTCATATTCTTTTGGACTTAATAATTAATCAGAGGAACTTAATTATGTGCATGAAATTAAATATTAATGAAAAACAAGTTAATTTTTGTGAATATTTTGTAATAATCATGTTCATTATCAGCCCGCTTCTGGACATCGATCTGATTTAACTTGAGGTACCTCTACCATTAACTTGGTCCTATCTAAATATGATCTTGATACTTGTAAATGTTGAGATGGAAGTATCAGGAATTTAAATCTTAATTATGGAGAGAATACAACTGTTTCAATTTTTTTGCAAAGAAACTTATTTTTAATCGACGAAAATTATTGTAGAGACGTAGGTTAACTGGTAAGTACGTAGAAATGTGTAGTGAGCACGATTGCAGACACAAAATACTGTCTGGGAAATGGGGTGATAAACAGCTGTTTTGTAAAAGTCCAGGGAATAAAGCAACTACGTCCCTAACAGACGACAAAAAAACTACATTTAATCACAATCAATTGAAAAAAATCAACATAAATGAAATTGCGTACTTTAAAACAAAAACGAGGCCTGAAACAGCTAAAGAAAATTTCAATTGTGAAGGAATTGGTTCATTTGCATCTTTTAATGACAGTGACAAATAGGTCGAGGGAAAACAATTACACACAAATCAAGCGTTTCCAATTCATCCGTTAGTCTCTTATTGCGATAGGCCTATTGTCTTCGCAACTTAGTACCTATTACAATTATATTGTGCAGTTGTTTAAGGATTGGTTTAGTTCAGCTAGTAAGACTCCCACTGGCGACAAAATAAAGATATATCGGATTTGGTTGTCCAAGGAAGCGGTGGCACGATGATTTTAAAGGAAATACTATAAACCCACTACCACTTGAAACTAGAAGACGTGGCTATATAGATTAGCATATTCTTTATTGTAGACCACCTGGGCTGGTTCCAAGTGGCATAGGATAGAAAATCGTGGAAGCATTTGAGGGGCCTTTACCCAAATGTGCGCTACAGTGTTCTATATAAAATGTTCGTATTCGCATCAAAAAGTTCCAATAACTTTTGAGGTTATATATACTATAACTATACTTTTTATTAATTTAGAGATTTTATACCAAGTAGTGAAACTTGCTACCATTTAATCGCCCAAGAGGATAAATAACCTTACTCACAAAAGTGAAAACATTTCTATTCTACGAGAGTACCCATCGGTCAGAGTAAATACTCTTTGGCTTACTATATACCACGCAAACGGTTAATAAATTAACCCTAAAACGTATACATTCAAGTCTAATGGCCCCGAAATATCCATTACCAGGGATGTACTAGTCGACAAATATCTTAGGAACGCAATGCAACAGACTAACTCTTTGTCCATTAGATATGAGGCCATTATCCCTTCACACTTCGCTGGTCTTTACAACTTTATGAGTCCCACGACGGTGGTAAATGCCTTGAGATAAACCGAGGTATCTTCAAGCAGTTTACTCTAGAACATTGTAGCTGAGTGCATTCGATATTAGTTCATATTGATTTAGAAGCTATTACGCTTGATGCACTTAGACTTCCTGGAGCAATATAAGTTTAGTCACTGGTGGCTAGTTCAATAGCATGTGGTATCAATTTATTGACGTAAACAGTAACTCAGTTGTAAACGATCGAAAGCCACAAAAGCTAAAATTGGCGGTGACTAAATTTCAGATATTTATGCTAAGCGACTTCTAAAAGAAACAAAAGACGGTCTAATGATATAAGCAATTATACTTTACAATTTCTGAATATAAAAACAAAAGCAGCTTTTATAAAACACGTAATGGCCATCTTTGAATTTATTTTAATTTTTCTTGATACCACAGGGGTCCCTTGCGAGGCATTATCATACCGCTTTGATGTGGAAACGAATCGCTCGTGTAAAGTGGAACGATGGGACCCAGTGTGCTATGTATATTGGTAGTCTGGTGTGAATGGGAATCGTCTTGGGAATTGCTTCGAGTTAAGTAACAACTGTATAATGTATTGTAGGTTGTAAAAGTGCATTGAGGGGAATGGAATGTGAGATAGGATCTTCAAGTAACCAATTATTTCAATGTAACGAGAATTTCACATGACTTTCTTTGTTTTTTTTTTTAAGTTGGTTTTTTACAATTTTGTTATAATGTTTTAAACAACGTATCTTTTGTTTACCTGTTTATTTCCCAAATAAAATTGAAAAAATCTATTTTTTAATGACTGTCTGATGATTCATGACTGAATGTAAGAATAGCCGAATGTTTCAGGTCAACAAGACAAAGTCACTTCGCGCGACAAATCGTTTCTTTTATCCCCGCGCGTAGGATAAGCGTTTGTGTGATTCCTGAATGCATGTCCTGAATCTGAGTTTCTCTGTACAAGATATAAATTCCTCATTGAGTGATTTGATTAAAAGAAATGTATTCATAATCCACTATCCCAGAGAGTTCGTTATTGTCATTATAACTTCTTGATAACGCACTGCTAAAGCTGGTAAGAAATTTACTAGATTTTTGATCTGATGAATTATAATATAGTTTTGAAGTTACACGGTTACCACCAGTTACAGTTCAATATTCCCGAGAATCTGACTCAATTTAAGGTAGAAAAGAAACGGAAAATTTCAAATTGGAAATTAATAATAAATGTTTCAAAAAGCGTTTTCAACCATCAAAAACGACATAAATTTTACAAATTAATTAAAAACAAGAAACATGATACTTGATATTTCTAAAGGCACCACACATTATACCATAAATACACTTGAAGAGGACACTCCATTATTAGCAAGCCACACAACGTTGTAATTCACACGGTGCAAAACAAAAACCAGACAATTACAGCCCTGCTTTACATTTCTAAAGCGCGGAATCGTGGCAAACAAAACACGTGCATTGTTGAGACTAAGCGATTTGCATATGACAGTTTATACGGGTGACGCGGATGTCGGGCTATGGAAGAGCTAAGTGCGGTTGCGAGCGCAGTTTGGAATATTTGAGGAACGTTATTTAAATTTGATTTTGAAGTGCTTTATGAGATTAGCTATTGTTTTTTGTCTACAAGTATCGTTGTTCTGGTTTTTAGAGAGATTAAGAAATGGGGATAGAGGGATATGGATCGGGCA
This sequence comes from Trichoplusia ni, assembly GCF_003590095.1. Taxonomy (NCBI): domain Eukaryota; kingdom Metazoa; phylum Arthropoda; class Insecta; order Lepidoptera; family Noctuidae; genus Trichoplusia; species Trichoplusia ni. The sequence continues at coordinate 939,410 of NC_039479.1, forward strand.
ATAAATTTTATAATTTAGGAAGATAAACAGACACAAGGAAGAAAATATTTCGTGAGTCAGACTTAATTTTCCAAATTATGGATATTTAAAACAAAATTGTGTACACGTACCCACCAGACTTTTGCAGTTGCTGGAGCTTCATTTCTATTTAGGTATAGTTCTCTTACACTCATAAACAACTTCATTTAGAAAGTCTTACCAAAAACTCACTTAATGATGATCATTATTTCGGGTCATGGATTTGCTAAGACTTTTTTTTACCTTCATAGTCTACTGCTTTCCCAAGAAATAAGAGGACATGTCAGAACACTGAAGGTCACACCAAAAATATTCCCAACAAGAGTCAAGAAACTGGTCATTCCCAAAAAATATAATTAGGAAGATTATTTGAAGCAATTAAAACGTTAAACGTTTCTCAAAACAACGACCAAAATTGATGTTTGACGATTAATTATAAAATAATGAAATAGGCATTGGAGTTAATGAAATTATAAATAGGTACTATGTTAATATCATCGTAATTATGTTTTAATTAAGTTAACCAGGTTGGCCGTTAATAAGCTGATTCTCGAATCGACTGTTTGTGTTTATGTAATGTGCAATTTGAAAAGTTTGCGCTTAATTAAATCGAGTGGAAACATTATTTTGGGGTGTAATGACGGTACGTAGGTACGTGTTATTTTTGGGCGACGAGTTTGGTTATTGGGTAACATTTACACAATCACCTGTTAATTTCAGGATATTTCCGACCATTGCCGAATCGGGAATATGGTCTTTTTTTTGATAATTATTGAATACGCGATATAAACTTGTAGAATATTTGTTCAAGTTTTGATAAATTTATTATTAAAAATAAATAAAACAGTAACCCTGAGTAAAATGACGGCTTGTAATCGCGCAACTAGAGTCATTACATCTGTAATTTAAAGTTTAGTGAAGGGTCTTAAAAATGAAATATTTTAGAACCTCTTGACTTCTGGTCACTGGTATCGAAAGGATTTAGTGTTATAACTATTTTCTTCTATTGAAAGTACCTATTGATAAAACTTGTCTTGTAAAGCATCTAGTTGCACGGAAAGTATATAATATATTTATAAGTTGCTTCAAATCGTTCCTTTCTCAAGTTCACGTTTAAAAAAGTTATTTTTTGTTAGTTCACCTAAATTTAGACTCAATACAGATAACCATAAATTTCAAAATTGACTACCGGCTATTCCACCTTATCTTCACGAAATCTTAATTCAAACAGAATTTCAGCACGTGTACAAAGTTTCAAAATCTAAGAAACTTACGAGACAATTCAATTAAAATAATTGTAATTGGTTTAAAAAGTAATTTCAATTTAAACGAAAGTTCTCAAACATCTTGATCCGAATCTTAGTTGAGTAAGTTCATGTTCAATTTGATTACTTGACCTTATGGCTATAGTTGAACCGAGAGGTCCATAAAGTCGTGACTTGAATGACCATCTTATCACCATCTCTTAGTGAGACCACTGCAGGTGTGGAAGAGAGAGAGCGCTCTACATCGTCTAGCTCACCATCTCGTTCTTACAACAGAAGCTTTCTTACTATTAAAGAGCGTGGTAGGATTCTGATCAAAAGACTCATGCCATAAATAAGTCTTGTATGGGTTGTGGTTAAGCTTTTTTTATATGGCATTGGTACTTATCACGTTAATATAAGTTAAATGTTCCATCGCTTATTTTTCTTCCAAATATTTGTTCTGAAAGAAAGTAATTACGATCTCATTTTACCGAATGACAATGGGATAAAGCTATGAATTTTCAAAAACTCTGACGAGTGAATTGAATGTTTGTGAAACTTCCCTCAGAAGGATTAAAAATTATAGTGAAGGAGTCAATTAAAATAAATAGTTCTCGTAGTATAATACATAATGAACAATTAATTTTCAGGAAGACAATAACTTTTCATATTCTTTACTCGGTATACCTATATGCTAAATTCTCAACCCTATATCAAGGAAGTAAGGTTCAATTTTGCTCTATCACATACCATTGAGGCAGTCTACTAAATTGTTTAGGCGAACTGTTTTTCATTATCGGTCTATTGTTATAGCTACGTCATACACGCACACACACACATACACATTTAATTATGAATCTAGTTATTAGTTGCTAACATCAAAAATGAATGGCCAAAATTCGTAACCTAGGGCAATACATTTGGAATTTAATTGTAAATTTCGTATATTGTTTGTAATATTCTGCAATACAAATGTTAAATACAATGTTATATCCATCACGACAATAGTTGCTAATTCACATATATTACTCCGTTCTTGCATACATAAATAGTAATGTGTAAATTTTTTTGTACATGCAATACTAATTTGAAAGAGAGAGAGAGAAAGAGTAAGTTATGATTTTTTTCCGCTTTTTCTCATATATGAGAAATTCACCTACAGTACTGTAACGTTCTAAAACTGCCTGGAAAACGGCCTACCCGTAATATCTTTTTTTAATAATTACATGACCACTGACTTTAGCTGGAGATTCAACCCGTATGTAGCACCAAAACCAGTCAAGCTCAAATCAGACTCGCGACACAGAGTTTTTGGTGACTGACGGATGGACAGACAGACAGCGGACCCTCGGTAACGGGATTCCATTCTTTCTCCTTGTGTATGGAACCCAGAGAAGCTCGTGGCTAGGTTATAACTGCACAAGTTGATCGATCACAGGTTAAGCTACGATTGACTTGGTCGGTTCCTAGATGGATGACCATCTTTGTCATAACGAGTTCCTCCGTGTTTCAGAAGGCACGATACATTGTGGATCCCGGCTGTTATTCAGACTTCTTTGAGAGTCGTTACAGGTAGTAAGAAGCTTAAAAAGTTTGACAGCCAGTCTAACCAAGGGGTATCGTGTTGCCCAGGTAACTCGGTTGAGGAGGTCAGATAGGCAGTCGCTCCTTGTTAAACACTGGTACTTAGCTGAATCCTGTTAGACTGGAAGCCGACCCCAACATCGTTGGGAAAAGACTAAGCCAACGATGGTTACGGAACCATAAAAAACACACGGATCCCATTGCATTTGTGTTAACAAAGCTTAATGGGTGCCTCCCTCGGTCATGGGATAAAAATAAGGGTGTCACGTAATGGCAATTTTCATGACTTGTTTATTCAGCATTATGATACAGAAAATTCGAGTTCTCATTTGATTATGTGGGTTTCTAATATAATAATGAAGCGATCGGTTTTATTATAGCTTTTACTGCGGGTTGATTACTTAGATGTGCTATTTTAATTTGAACCAATTTAATGGAAGAAGAAGGTTGCTTGATATGCTAATGTATTTTCGATGTTTGTACCTTAATAATGTTTTTTTTTTGCTTTCTGACACTTATCCTTATGTCGCGGCACAAGGGTTAATGCGGAAAAGCACAAGATACCCAGTTTCTACACAAGCATTCGTAGATCACAAAAATGATTGACGATCATTGAAAATAGATGGTTTGGCGTGGTGAAACTTACCACTCGGGTATTCGGGTAGTGTGTTTCGAATGAAAATGTAGCGTGCCATACTGTTTGCTCAGTTTCTTCTCCACATCGCAAGCACTTAGCGAGACAATCTCTTACATATCCGTCGGTACTAGGTATGTGGTGTTGTCAACTAAAGTCCTCCGCTATGGGTAATCTGATATCTTGTATATCAACTGCAAGTAAAAGCCACTGTGCGCGAGGTATCGTAAGCGCGATCCCCGCGTAGGACAAGCATTTGTATAACTGTTAAATATTTTGTCTGAGTCTTGGTGTATTTGTACATATTTGCCTATTTACAGCTGCTGTTACAAAAACTCACATCCCAATTAATCTCGATTGAGATTTTGCTTCCAAAATTTGTTCAAAATTTTTTGTCGCTAATAATAGCTGCATTAGGAATCATAATAATATAAATATTAGCGACACTATCCATCAAAACTAATGACCATGCAACACCATAAACAAACGAAATTATCATTTCGAAAACATTTCACACATTTATTCGTATAACGTGCCAACCAATTCGTCGTTACTTTAACAATGTAATATTTAAATGTTAATCATTATAATTAACGGGGATATTTAACAGGACTGGGTTTTAATTAATTTTTAATGGATATTGCTATCAATGGTTTTCGAAACGATAAAGTCTGGATAACCGATGTGATGGGAAATATATTAATTTAAAAATGGATGAACAAAAAAGGTTTTTAATAAAGGAATATTTATTTAGAAGAATAAAGAGAAAAGCAAGAGAGTGGCATAAATGGAGGGTAACAGAGGCTTATACCCAGTTGTGGGTTATTAAAGACTGATGATGATGATGATGTTGATGATGATAATTGAGCAACCAATAATAAGTTCGATAATGCATGAGACAGATTTAGATAGATTGATCTAACGAAAGGTCTCGAACACATTTTGACAAAAATAATAATAAAGAATTAAAAAATTATACCTAAATGAAATTGCATTGCATTGCATTGCATCCTACTTTATCCATATTTAAATGATATAACTTGTCGTGGAAGTCAATTAATGGTATTAATGAAAAATAGTGATACCATAATGATTCAAATAAAAAGTCCAAGTGACAAATATTAAATGAAGTCTTTCAAATTATAGTAACACCGTAGCTAATATACCTTACTCCGAATTTCCGAAAATAATAAAAGTTTTCCATAAGACTATAAATACTACAAAAGTATCCGTTGCAGTCCCGAGGGTCAAAGGACATCCCAAACCATAAAATTGAAATATCTATGCGCATAATCAAAATTTGGGACTGGATCGTATATAAAGATAGCTGAGAATAATTCTTTGTTTGTAAGTAGTAGCATAACTTAAAAATGTAGTTTTCAGGAAATTTTCATATTCCATTTCAATTGGTGTCACGGAAACATGATAATTTATTACCAAGTGCATAATAGATAGATAGATAATATTATAATACGTTGTTGTGTATATTATTATTATTGTTTATTAAAATTACGCAGAGCCAAAAACCAAAGATTTGGCTGGCTTGTTGGTCTAGTGGTTAATGAACCTGACTGCTATACCAGACGTCGTGGGTTCGATTCCCACTCAGAACAAATGTTTGTGTGATGAGCACCATAATTTGTTGTTTTTCTGTGTATAATCCATATATATTATTTATATATTTGAAAATATATAAGTAGATATGTTTATCAGTTGTCTACTCATAATAAAAGCTTTGCTTAGTGAGAGAGAGCCAAAATATTAGATATATTCTTTGATAACATTTTCATTAAAGTTTTCTGCAAATATTAGACGAAATAATAATTTCGGTATAAAGGATTATCGTGTGAGGTAAACCTGATACACCGAATGTATAAAGTATAAACTATTATGCACGAATAGCTATTCATCTAAACATAAACGTTAGCGGTGTTCTATATATAATCTTACTGGAGTAACTTTGATGTAACGAGTTATTCTAACGATGTGTACTTACCTACGGTTTAGCTTAGTCATGTGGCTTCAGATTATAAGGTCTCTAACATTAACGCTGCAAATGGATTAGAATACAATTAGTAATCTTAGCATACTCTCTATATTAATTCTCACAAATCTATAAATTAATCATTTCATAAGTTGATAAAAGTACTTCAAAAAACTAATAAGTCACCTCCAAAAAGGTAATTTTTTCATTTATATATTCGTCACACGTCGATGTAAGAATAATATTTTTTTTACAATACCTAAAGGGATCGCCCTTTAGGATTACCAATCAGAAAATTCTTCGCCTTTTTTCGTCAAAAAATAATATTTGAGTATATTTTTGACAGGTAAACGAAGGTTACAACTATTTTGTTAGGTGACCACAAGATTTGAATCATTTTGATAAGCTACTTTATAGCACTAATTGTGTTGCAATGCTTAAAACCTTCTTTATACGGGAAGAGGCCTGTGCCCAGCAGTGGAAAGTACATACCGCTGGTATTATTATTGTAGCACTCACACAAAATTAAAAAAAAAACTTGAACTTTAATATTTGTATTAATTTTCTTGTTCCAGCATCTATTAAAATTTTGTCTCAGTAAAATTATGATTTAACATGTTTTCTAAAGAAAATAAGTTTCATTATTTGCTCGAAACGTTACATAGATACCATTTGTTCTGGTCTAGAAGTCTGTGCATCTGATAATTTCATGCCTGAAAAAGCACCGACAGCGCTAGAGAAAATCTTTAAAACTTTTCATCATATTGCGACACGAGCTTAATGGTTTAGGTTATCTGATTATAAATTAAGATTTAGGTCCTTAGCTTGAGTATAATATTTAGTAACATCACTCAAAAAAAAATCCTAGTATGGTCTATTATTTATAAATTTTAACAATTTGCCTCATATGGGCACTTAGTGAATATTTCAGAACGATGTACTTGTAAGCGCTTCATTGCCTATTAAGGCATGATGAGGCTGCAACCTGCCATTAAAGCGTTATTACAATATAAATCTAATATATAACAACCGTCTCCCGTACGTTGTATCATGCTAAATATGTAAATCCACACTTAAGTTTGAAAGCTAACTTTCATGCAAATAACAGTTAAAGCAAACATTTGCATGTAAATGATTACATAAATTGTATTTGCAAATAATAATATCAAAAATATACAATAACGTCTAGAAATGGAATACATTAAAAGGTTGTTCCAAGGTTCGATTCTGCGTCCTTTAAAGATTTTAATAATAAGAGAAGTGAATATATTTTGCATAAACTTAATTATGAGTCTTTCTAGCGATCCGATCAATACATATTTTTCCAGACCAGCACTCAGCCACGTAGATAATATTGTTAAACTATTTACTTCTATTCTATAAGGAGATATATAAACAGATAAGAATGAAGGATATTCGGAGAGAACAAAGAAGTTGTTCCTAATAAACAAACCATATTTCAATATTATGTAACGAAACTGGCGTATTTATCTCAGACAACACATTTTTCTAATTTACTTAACAAATGGCCTTTTTGATGCAATCTCTAAATAAAATCAAACATGATGAAAATAAATTGTCCTTTCGACTGTCCCGCACATTTCTTATTTTTGGGCATCCTTACCACGTCTCACATAAGCCCGCGACTTTTTTTCAGAATGACAAACGGGCAAAATCCCTCAACCATTTGTCGTGGGTCCATCCTCATTGGTCATACAGATACCTTTATTGTGAGCAATTTTTCAAAAACAAAATATATTACGAGTCCAATTTCTTTCGTTTCCCATCGTTTTACTGGATTTATGCTTTCGGTTTTGCTGTTTGGCACAAACGAGAGGCTATGATTGAAAACAGTTCAGTCAAATGCAAATGTACGTGTGAAATAGATTGAGGGAAAAGGGACGGTATGATTTCTTGTTGGCAATATCTTGAATATATTACGAATCATTTGCCGATTTTGCTGTGATGTCAAAATAGGTTTATTTCGAAATAAAACCTTGTAAAGACCCTGAATATTTTCTCGTGTAACGTTCAATAAAGCGAATTAAACAAGAAGAATATTTACAAAAAAATCCTCAAAAATCAAATAATATAGAGCTTAGGTGTCTAATAAAGATGAAACAAAATAAACATTCATTTTAATAAAATGAATGCTCAGAATACAAGTTTGGTTCCTGGAGCGAAACTCTTGTCAACAGAAGCAAAAGAGATAAAACTTTCAAGAGAGTCTTGCGGAGAGGTCCAACTTTCAGTCACGGCCTCAATTGGGTCATCTACTCTATCTATCAAACTTCACAATAAGTCCTAGTCAGACTTGGAAACTGTTACGATTCATTCAAATTCAATTCTAGGAAACGAAGCCAAATCTAGCATGGAAAATCTGGTTATAGTAACATCATCTTTCAGGGCAAATTGATCAATTGCTGTACTAAATATTTTTTCAGCTGGCTAATTTTATTTATTTCATTTCATTTCATCTTACAAGCTAACAGATGACACATCCAAAACGCTTATAAGATTAATAGTTCGGTGTTACACATCCTCGTCATTATATTTAACAATGCAAAATTATTTAACAATGTCAGGAATGAGCAGAATAATCATAATTAAAAATTGATCAATAATATCATAGGAAAAAAAATACAATCTGAGTCCATAAATAACATTAATATTAAAATAAAATAGCAATAATAATAAAAAGAAAAAAAAAAAAAAATAAGAAAAACAAAACGCAGCTAGCAATTAAAATAATAATTAATTACAGTTAATTATGATAACTAACAATATTATGTCAATTTGATGGCTACAATTTATTTAAAATTATTTGAAATTCTTTACACAAATGTCCTAATCCATCGGCAAATAAGTCTAGCTCGTGGTGCTGTGCAAGTATGTCCCCAATAAATCGGAGTGCGCGGTTGGTGGGCGCTTGACGAGCGCGCTCGGTACGTGCGCGGGGGGGCTCCAGCAGTCGCGGGCGGCGCCGAGGCGCCACCTGTCCCTGTGAGTTTGCCGACACGTTCCCAGGGACTAAGATGCGGACACGCTCTAGTATTTGGGGACTATCAATCCTATTGTGAATTATGGACAGATATTGCATGACTTGAGACATTGCCCTTCTAAATTTCAACGTTTCAATGTCCACCATACCAGACACGAATAAGGAAGGGTATAAGTAGGGATAGTATCCGTACTGTTTCTTATAAATCCATCGAGCAAATTTACGTTGTATTTTTTCAATCATTAGAACGTATTTCTCTTCATAAGGATTCCAGATAACTGCACCGTACTCGAGTTTACTGCGCACATAGGCATTGTACAATACTTTTGCGACCCGTGTATTATCAAACTGTGACGCAGTCCTTATGACAAACCCTAACATTTTGTGCGCTGACTTACAAATTTTGTTGATGTACGTGTGAAAGTCTAATTTGCAATCTAATAGTAATCCTAAGTCCCTAATCTCTTTAACTCTTTCCAAAGGAGCGTCAGTCAACTTATAATTAACAATAATGGGCTGTGATTTTCGCGTGAACGTTATTATATTTATAAAATATTATTAAAATTAACATTATATCTGGGTTTATTGATAGCATTAGTAGATTACTTAACCACGGGATTAAGTATTTCATGGACCACTTCAAGCTAAGCTCGTGAACTAAACACGCATTTAATCATTCTGATTATTCCAGGGATGTGTATTAATTTCTAATTAGTGAAATAACACTGAATGTGTAAGTCTGGTTTAAAAGTGGCGATACTAGAACAGTAGTATAACCTAAGCCCTAAGCAACCTACTACTGAGAGTCCACTCTTTGACTGTACGTCCACCACCAGGATGTAGCTCATGAACTGTGACAGCTAGACGATATTTAGGATCGAGGTTAAGCAACGGTTTTTACAGGAATAAATTTTCCACTCAACCGATTTGTTTTTCTTTAGCCTATCTGCACGGCTCTCAGTATTGCGAGCCGATTCGCACAGGACCGTATTTTATCTTATTCATTCTAAAACATATCAGAATCAAAAGTTTTTATTTCAATTAGGCCGTGCTCCAGGCACTTTCAAAACGTTAAGGTGATGGCTCTAGTTACGCGGTTCCAAAGTGTCACTCTTATAGAGAAGAAACGGCAAGAAACTTCATTCAAGTATTATCGAAAAAATTGGCGTTACAGTACTTTTTCGTTGTACTCGAATTAGTTTTGAAATTGTAGCGGCATGTACTAGACATGCCGCTACAATTTTGTCACATTATTCCTGATTCGTTTCCAACAAAGCGAAATTACCATTCCAAAACATAATAGAGAAAAATATCCATTACTTTTTTCCACAAACCAACATAAATTATTCTACATTCAGACGAAGAAATTTGTTTGAGGAAAACTATTTCGTTTGTTCCTTCAAAGAAAAGTTTAAATCGTTTGTGAAAAAAGTCCGGCCTTTTGCTTGATTTGAGGCGACATGGGTCCAACACACGTTTTGATCTTTAATGGAGTGGTGCCGTTGGGAGCTGTGACTGGACTGGCTATTGCAGTCACGGATTGTCCCAGAGGATTTAGAACGATTGTAATATACGATCATAAGCTTCTATTTGCTAAAGGGGAGCGAAGATCAGTGACCGGGTGAGCTCTTGTGCTTATGTTTAAAGATTCTTTGGACGTTGCATGATTTACTTTAAATAAGTACGTAAAAAAGAAAGAAAGAAAGATTCTGGAGGTCCTTTTTTCTTTCTTCTTTCTTTACTTTAAATTAGTACGTGACAGTGTCATATTTTTAACGTAACAAGTTAATAATAATTAAAAACAGGATCGCTGGAAACCTGAAAGTGCGAGTCAGACTCGCAATGCCGATGGCTTTGTGGAACTAAGGCAAAAAAAAGCAACTACAAAAAATAATTACCCATCAAAGTTATAACCGTACGTTAACACCACCGTTCCTTTATTAAAATTTGTATTACCTATTTCTTGTTACAGCGGCAATACGAATCTGTCTGCTAATTGTCTATCTATAACAGTGCTTGAGAAATAGACTGACACAGACACAGACGGACTGGCTGACAGACGGCCAGACGGACGGACAGCAAACGGATAGATTCGTGCCGTTTTTATCACTTCGGATATTAAACTTTAAAACCAAACTCATATAAACGTATAGCATCTACCTAACCGAAACATGATGTCGCATTTTCAAAATATTCTCCAATCCATTAACAATATTTATCATTAAAACAAAACAAAAGAATATAATATTCTATCCTGTACCTATCTATTTACGCTCACCAATGTTCGCCGGAGCCCTCCCACGTAAATTGGGGACGAATTTAGGGTTATCCTAGACTTGAATATTTTTCGTCTCTTTGTAATACAAGGGTGGCTGGCTCAAATGTTTCTGAGTTATGAATATGTATTGTTATGATTATGTCATACGATATTTATAGCATCTCATTTCATATTTCTTTGTAAGACCTGGATCTAAAAAGGTTTTATTTAGATCCTGGAGGATCCTTGAAAAGGATTAGTAGAAAAAGGTGATTTATGATCCTCCTGACGGTATTTTCGGTGTTGAAATATTAACGTTTTTTTTGCAAACAAATATATGTTAACCATTTATAAAATACATTTTGTACTACAGTATAAAAATTTTCAATACAGTGCTAAAAAATTACCATGCGAGCTAGACCTCAAAAACGTTACATCATTTCTGGTTTAAGTATTCGCAAGTAATCTAGTTATAAGTAGAGAGTTTTTTTTTTGGTTGTGATGTCATTAAACATCTCCTCCCGCTTTCGGTTGTACAAAACGGATGTTAAAACTCTTTACCGACTAAAGCCACCCATGTTCCTTCCTTTGCCCTATGTGAAAATCTCGCTCGTAAAGATTCTTTTAATCACTTTGTACAAATAAGAAAACGTAGACCAAAATTGGAATAAAAAAGAACCTATAAAAGTGCACTATTTAGTTCTAGTAATAAAGATCTTACACATGTAGACGAACACGAACAAAAATTCAGTAAACTAGTAAGAAACAAATCAGAGAAATGGACGTAGCACCGTAACAATGAAGAGGCAACTCTTGTTAGCCAGATTTTGGCGCTAAAACGTTTTGCCACAAGTTAATGCTTGGAACTTTCGGCCAGTTGTTAAAGTTTAGGACAAGTTATTTAAGAGAACGCTGTAACAGATGCAGGGTACAGAATTTCCTTTGAACACTTTTACTAATGCAGGCTTCTACTAGTCCAATCTACTAGGTTTTACTGTGAATCTATATACATAGTGTGCTGAAAACTTTTGCATTGTATAAATTGAAGCTTGAGTCGATAAAAATCCAGTCAAGTACAAGACTGGAAAGGAAACCCTTAAAACGAATTTAGAATATTGGTACTTAAAATTAGACTAGCCTTTCATTGTTTTTTTAGTTTGCAATAGGTATTCTAATTTAAGTAAACGTTACTAAAATAATGTTACCGCTTTGTACAAAAAGTAATAATCCCGCATTAGGTCACTTAAGATTAAATAATTTCACTCTAAATTAAGCAAGTATGAAGGACAAGATTCGTGGGTCGGGGTTTCGTATGTATAGAAGCATGGTTAAAACAAATGCTTTAGATTAAGCCGTGGTCGCCGTAGTAGATCAGTGGATATGGGATCATTTCTCAAGACCGCGAGAAGCCTTCCGAAAACGCACGCCGTTGATCCTTTCCGTCATACTTCGATTAGTCTTCAATCCATAAAAAAACGGTATTCAGCGGACTGCGATCAGAGTAAAACTCCACCAAAAAGCAAAAATACTAGCTTCATTCAACAAATACCCAGCGCAATGTACCAGAAGACATTCATCCAAACATCTACAACCATCATTCACCAACTCCAAGTGAAGTTATACAAACAAAGCCCACTCCAGGATTATAAAGTCATGCTACAAAAGCCGGCGTTTATATCTCGACCCATTAACATGGTCACATAAACCTAACTACCAACAAAGGTCGCTATTACGAGGTTCCGTATCTTCGCAATGGAGTCTAAGTGATACTGCTCTAAAGTAATGTATCAGCTAACTATTTTGCTGTAGAAGTGATGTAAGAAGTTTATTTCTACTTAATGGTATTGTTAATTTTATGTAGGAATGAATAAAAAATGGTGCGTTTGCTTTATGAAAAATTTAGTATTTAGATGAATTGGAACGTAACTTGATACAAGGCTAGGCAGGAGAAGTAATTTCTATCTACATTTTTTAGGGAATAAAATATTAAGTAGTTGGTCAATAATTTAATTTTCTTTCTGCTTTTTTTTATAAATTAGTAAGGAAGTAGAATTATATATTATATCCTTATATTATATATCCTGGGACAACTCACACACGGTGATCTGATCCCAAGCTAAGCAGAGCTTGTGTTATGGTAACCAGACAACTGATAAACTTACATATATATTTCTAAATACATACATATTATGGATAAATTACACCCAGACACCAGAAAAAATGATCATGCTCATCACACAACATTTGTCCTGGGCGGGAATCGAACCCACGACCTCCGGTATAGCAGTCAGGGTCGCTAACCACTAGACCAACAGGTGATGATGAGAAGTATTAGTGTAGGAGTCAAATGAATCGATCGTCATGCATTTAGGCTTAGGTTTGGTCAGTAAGAATCAGATACTACCCACTTCCTCCCCCGAGAAGCTGATTATCCATGAGTATTCACCCGATTATCAAGAAAAATACAAAAAGGTTATACTTTGGTCCTTTATACTTCATGAGGCAACTCAAAACTCCAATTGTCAGACTGCTCATATCATAAGTTTTTTTGAGCTTCCCTAAATCTATATCGTTTGGTATCGCTGAACTGGACTTGCTCTGAAGAGGAGCTCGTGGCTGTGCTATAACCGCATAAGTGATTCGATCACAGGTTAAGCTATGCTTGACGCGGTTGGTCCAACCAAGGGGTGTCGTGTTGCCCAGGTAACTGGGTTGAGGAGGTCAGATAAGCAGTCGCTCCTTGTAAAACACAGGTACCCAGCTGAAACCGGTTGGACTGGTAGCCGACCCCAACATAGTTGGGAAAAGGCTAGGCCGATGATGATCGCTGAACTGGATTTCGCCGTTAAACTACCTATCCTCATCGAGTTAAATATGAGTATGTTCTTTTAACTTTTATGCCTTTTATCATGTCAAAAAGGTGTGTTTACCATAAAATGTAGCCACATTAAACTCAATTCCGAGCGCCATTATCCAGTAAAGGATGCCTATATTAAAACATCACAAAAATGTGTACTACGCCGAGTCAAGGCGGAATTTCCCATTACGAAATTATTATGTACTAAGAATTTGCATAAAAATATGTTGGAGTAATACTGGGATATGAGGGATCTCTATTGCTTTTTACAACCGACGTACAACTTTATAGCAACGTCATGCTCTAATTCAAGGATGCTTTGAATGACAAGAATGTTGAGGAGCGCTGCCCTGTGTGTGGGTATGAGGGATTTTTAAACCTTTTTGGGTTGCAATCTGAACATATTATTTGGAACAGTATTCGGGAAAAAAATCGGCAGATATTTCGTCTATTTTGTCTTTTACTTCCTAGTCTGTAACAATGCCGTTATCGATCTTATTTTATTCAGGTCATTGATAAACCTTAACAATCCATTTAAGTTAAGAATAAAGTAATCCATTCAAAGGCTTATGATCAAAAATATTTTTTGTCGTTCAGACGTTTACAAATTCAACACTTTTAATACGTTATTATATAGTTTACTCAGTTCGAACATACCTTCGAAACAACATAAACCTCTCGTCGTCCCCATGCATCACTTAACAAAGAATGCCTTAAACTTTTAAGGGTCCTCAAAACTTTTTGAGCGCACGTCTATTGTCTATGCGGACTGTTGTTTGCCAATTTGTTTGTATGTTTTCTCTTTATGAGTATGTTTATTCAATTTTATATTATTATTGTTCTTGTCGTTAATTGGATGTGAAGTTTACTTTGCTTAGGTATTGTTAAATTGTCTCTAGTGATTTTGAAAAGGCAAAAATATTTTACCATCATTTTGAGATTTAAATTGATCTGAGTAAGCTATATATTCGGGCAAATAAATAAAAATAATTTAAGGATCTGATATAACTCCGCCATGAAAATCAACTTTTTTACCTTAGCTGCGGTCTTCCATTTTCCTCAAAAATACATGGAACAAACCGGAACACCCATACAGACAAGCCATAACTTACACCACGATCATAACCACTAAATTCTCATGAAATCAGAACCGACCTTATTGCACAAAAACCAGAAGACTTTTCCTCATTTTCCCTTTATTCCACCGTTTTAGTGTTCTTAAATTATCCCTTTCCAATCAATAACTTTAGTATACCCAATAAACGGGAACTAACGAACAATGAGAGAAGACAATAAAATCGGGGTGGGTCTCACTGAATTGATCGGGAACCAGGCAGAGGCTGCGTAGGGTTCCGCAAATAAAACCTCTTTTTTTCTGCAATATTTGCACGTTCCAAATCCAACGAATAAATGGTAAAAACAAGATTTTAAGCAAATACTTGTAGATCAAATAGTCTAAGAAGAAAAGTGTTTTGTTTTCTGTGGATTTCAATTAGCTTTGTTATTATTTAGACGTGATATTAGCAGTATATAAGAAATATACTGCTAGTTAAAAAAATACTTGTAAATGTTCAACTATAAGAATTACTAGGAGACATTTGTTACGCAATATAATGTTTCGTAAGCGCATGTTTTAGGCGTACTATATATTATATAAAATCATTTGGATTTTGATTTTGACTCTCTCGAAATGTGAAGAATTTTTTGAGCAACACTGAATAATACAAATAAAGATAAATAGCTTTAGAAAACACATATCACGAAACGCACAACAAAAACTCCGTATGTCTACAGAACCCTTTCCGAAACGAATGTTGTATTCGCCTATTTTTTGCTTCTACTAAATTGGGCCGACGTAAAAAGTTGCTATCGGCCAAGTTTATGGTGTTTCGATGAGCAGCTCTGAGATAAAAACCATGGCAAAGACAAATGGGCGTTTGTTTGCTATGAACGATACACGAGGCTGATTTTGGCCTAGAAAGATAGGTGACGTGGAGAAAATGAGGACAAACGGATTTACGTTCTCGGATTTTTTGCCTACCTTTTTTGCTCGTTTTAGGGTGACAGTAATATTTTTGGCCTAGATCGCTTCGGAATCAATTTTTTTGTTTGTAGACCAACAAAATTCTATTCAGTTAATGTAAGATCACGTAAAATTTAAGAGTAGAATAATCATCTACATTATGTCAATTAGGCATAGCCCCACAAAATGGATTCAAGTTACAATCAAACCCCCCGGCAGTCCAAATTGTGCAAGCCATCATCGTGCCGAATACCAATCTATATAGAACAGGGAACAAAAAGGGTTGCCCCCTATAATTGTGTAAGAGATATCGAAGAGTTTATCGAAACCCAATTTACCAAGAAACGATCTGTCGAAGGAACGATTTGGTGAAAAAGTGATTCCCGATCGACGATCTACGGTTCGTCTTGACGTGAAGTGTAATTGCCGAGTCGTGTTGTTAACTGGAGGTTCAATGATGTGTCGTTACCTCATTTTCTTGGTGTTCCTTCGCTTTGTGTTCTATATTTGAAGGAAAGGTCGAGATTGAGGCGTAAATTGAGTAGGCTGCATTATTAGGACTTATATTATTGCATTTCACTATAGTTTTCATCTGCAGTACGATTGGATTGTCAGAGTCGCCATAGCGTACTCAAGTCCATCAATACCTAAATAAAAAATAGTTTCCGTTTTATGGTTAATTTAAGAGACAATAAGACAAAAAACATGCTCTGAAACATTGTATCGAGCAAGATGTGTTCATACTTAGCGAGGGTTTTAATAAGATACTGTCTTACAAGTATAATCATATCATACAGATATACATTTTTACGGACGAACAAAAAGGTCATCAGCTAAAGGATTTTGTAACCTATTAATATCCATTTTACTACCTAACTCATTTACTGGTTGAAAATGGTCACTCGTTTAAACCACTGTCCACATGCCGTCCAATTCCTGATAATCCTTCAGGCCTTTTCTTTGTTGAAAACCGCACAAAAAATGTAATATACAGAGGCTAAATCATACCATTTGATCGTGATCCTATGTCAAACACATTCCATGTTCGAATCAAACAGACCCGGGCCCGTGTGGAGGCCAATTTGCTTTTTTCCTAAAACATCTAATCTACCCAAGTTCGAACAAAATGAAATGAAAGCTGGTTTTCGCTGGGTTTTCAGTTGAAGCGGACACATAAATCTAAGTGTTGCTGAAGTCAGTGAATCGGTGTTTCGCCTTGATATCGCAAAGCTAAGCAAACAAAATATACTCCCAACTTTTATTTCCGGAATTTTGGGACGCTTTGGTGTTATTTGTGTTTCGTTTATTAGAAATTGCTTTAAAACCGGCCAAGACACTGATGATTCCACTGATGAGTCATAAAATTTTTAATTGTACCAACCGTTGCTTCACCTCGATAAACCAAATAAATGAATACATCGTTTGTAAAAAGTCAACTACCTAACACGGTTCATGAGACCTGGCGTTAGACTGACAGACAGACAGACTGACAGGTGGCCAGATGGATTGACGGCGGAGGATTTCATAAATCGAGAAAGACACACAACGAATAAAATTATTTTATTTTAAGTTTGATGGATCTCGTTGATCTTCTATGTACAGGACTTTTTAAGGCTTTTAGGGTAAAAAAATTGTCAATTAAGGATAAATACACATCTGAATAAAATGTGGTTGGGTCCAAGTCAGATCACTCAAATTGACTTTACTAACATAATATATTATCATGGACGTAGAATATTTAAACAAGAAATTATCTGAAGGTTTTTTCCCAGAACTTTCAGAACCAGAAGGATTCAAAAACATTTTAGCTACATGGCTTTCCCTATCTTTCCCTTTAAACACATTCGCTGTTTTTCTTTAATTTCCTGAAAGTCGGCTGTTTTGCTTATGTTCCATGGAATCCGTCAATTCCACATCTATTAAGGGAAGTTGTTATAAGACTTCTATTTTTTTATTTAAAGTAAAACCCTTATAAAAAAATACGAGTATATTTTTTTAATTAAATCATGAAAGAATCATGTACAATGTTTATTCGTATATTTTTTCTAAGATTTACGCAGCCAATTGATAGTGTATGGAATTGGGAGCTAGTAGTAGGGAGCTAGTGGGAGAGACCGAATAGATTTTTACTTTTACCAAGTCGTCATCCCTATTGACCCATCTCACGATGACCCGATTTTCTCAGAAGGTTAAGAATGTATGCCAAGGATGTCTCACAAGTATCTACTTGATCTTCTGCTAATATTTTTTCCGGGTACAGTGTAACTGTAAGATTTATGTGACATTATCTGGCAATGAGTCTTTTCCTATTACAGGAAATGTTATGTTAGATATCGGAGTGATCAATGGGAGTTTAAAGCCATTGTGAATTGGCACGTTTATGTTAGAGAACATCGAAGACAGTTTAAGTCAGACACTGAATCCATATATTCAAAGAGATGTCATCATTCATTTGATGGCCATAAAATATGCGTTTTTCGTTTGTAGTAAAGACAGTTCTACGCTTTGTCAAAATTTTAATTATTTATTTTAATGAGGTTTTTCTCACAGATATTTTTGGGTAAATTGTTTACTTTTGGACTCAACCCTGTTCTCAAATGGTGACCTGATGCGAGAGTTAATCGTTATTAAATAAGTAATTATGTAAAAAATTATCGCATCTCTTTTTCTTGAATTTTTTTGTTTTATGTATGTCACTAATTCTGATCTTTACCATCCTCCCCTAGAAAATATTATTATATCCCTCCGTCAGTCTAGTTTTCTGATTACAATATTGTGCAAATATTTGTAACCAATTCCATGCACCTAAATCGATTCCAGACAAAATCCTAACCTAAATATCCAATTTTTCAATGTCAGTCAATACAAATGGTAAATGGATATCCAATTATGGAAATACAAAATCAACAGTTTTGCGTTACCGACGAGTTTACCGTTGCCATGGCAACCTCTTCACATTCCATTTCCATAATTTTCGTTCCAATGTAAACTTAGTAATTGCCATATTTTCAGATAAGAGTGTTATCAAAGATATTTCTTTTTTCTACTTATTTTCGAGATTGTATCTCCTCGTAAGTACTTACTTGTAACGCTTTGGAAGCTATTCGGGTTTATTGTTGGCGAACAAAATGTTTTTGGGTTCATTCTTTTTAACGTAGAGCAGAACATTTTTGGGTAGAAGATCGGTTGTTCCATTTTTTTTTACCAGTTTTGGCGTAACCAGAACAATATTTTCTAAAAAAAGAAAGCTTTTCCTTTTTAAGTTTGTTGTCAGTTATTTTATTTTCAGATTTTTTGGAATTATTGTTATTCTTACGTGTTATTGTTTGTATTCAGATATCTTCGTCCAATTTTCGTCTTTTCCATGGATACACCAATATAACCATTCCTAAACTTTAGGGTTTTAAGAGACAGAGATTCCTCCTTAAGTGTTTCAAGCTAATAGCACTCATAAGACATGCAATTTCATTTTATTGTTTCGACATTAATGTCATTGGCACTTTGGATTCCCAATCCAAAAATAAAAAAGTTCCGAAATAACCACAGACGAGCAAAACAAAAAACAGACATGAAATGAAAAGTAAGCATTTCTCGCATATTTTTTCACTTCATACAAATTTATAATTTACAAAATCACTTACTCCCTTGGAAAACACTCCGGTGTTATAAAGTATGCATGTTGTTCTTGCACGAGTTTTTTCGTCATTCCTATCTGACGTAACGAGGGATTGAAAAACCTAAGTGCTCTTCAGAATTATTTTATGTAGAAGACTTTTGGAATGAGAGACATAATATTTTGAACTACGGGTGTCGCTCAAGGCGTTTCGGAAGAAAACGTTAAAATTTTTTTGGTCTTTTTGCGTTACTTTTTTGAGAATTTTGTTCTGTTAAAGTGGTTTTTGGAATATTATTGGCATTTTAGCTAATGGAATGATTTTCTAAAAAAAAATCGACATCAATTATAATTATTTATTTTTGTTTTATGTTTTATCAATTGTCTTGTTTTTTTAATTGACTTCCGCTATTAACTAAAGCATTTTGTCCGTGATTTGCGGGAGTTAAAAGACGCCCAGACTCAGTAAGTATTCGTAGAACACACAAAAGCTTGTCCTACGCAGGAATCGAAGCCCGCGACTGGTCGAGAACAGTTGGTTCGGCGTGGTGATATCAACCACTCGCCTATCCATGCAGTATTATTATCGGTTTGAATTCAAACCTTGTTTTCTTGTTATATCGAGAATACAAGATCAGCAACGTCAGTTTATTAATGCTGTTTTCCTAAAAGTGCTTGAAAAAAAAATTACCAGTTAAAATCAAATATATAACATCCTATTTTAACTTTTATTAGGAAAATAACTCTTCAAAATGTAAATTTGGCACATTTCCTGGTATATCAAAGATATTACCAATATATCAAAAGCAGTTCCTCGTTTTTATGAAAGCAATAATGATCGCATGCACTCGCTGTTCTGCGGGGCATTAATTTTCATTGCTTCGCGGTTCACATCGTTAATATGAAATACTGGCTCCCATTGTTCACGAGATCTGTGCTAGTAAAAACAAACACTAATTTTGTAGTGCCGCAAATAGGAACATGAGTTGTTCAGTCGAATAAAGCCATAAAAGTTTCAAATGTGGCAGGGAATTCCTTAAATCAGTCTTTGGAGAATATGGCTGCCTTGATGAAGTTTCTTGGAACAATAGGTATAATGCTAAATTGACAGCACATTAAATACTGAAAATAAAGTGGCTGGCTGTCATATTTTTACAGTAACCAACGAGTAATCCTGAGCGCGGATTTCATTTTCTCAAGAATCAAGAGTACTTTATTAAATAGCTTATACATCAGAATAACACATAGGCTACAATTTTTGAGGTTTCTAATGTGAGGTCGTAAAAAAACATTTTTTTTGCGCTTACATTGCAAACGCTGACTGAAACCTACAAGATAGATAGAAGGCAGGTATAAATTATAACTTATATCTTCTAACCACGCGGACGAAGTCGCGGGCAACAGCTAGTATATTATTATAAAAAATAGCAAAAATAATATTCCAACAGATTGGGACGCTCCTCATTCTATCAGTCGGTGAATTGTTACAATTGATATTTCCAGTACGAGATTAGTATTTATCGTATATCTGTTTAAAATTAATTTAATTTATTGACAAAAAACTCACAAAGGCAATCTCACAATTCTAGGTAAAAGTCGGCTTAAACCTTATTCGAAAATCCTTTTTCGCTTTTGTTTATACGAAATTAATAACTGAAAAAACAAGAATAAATGTGACTGGTATTTTTCTTAAGTAAAAGAAGAAAAGTCAATTTATTATTGTTACTTAAATTATTTTTCCAACGTTTTATTTAATGTTATTTTTGATTAAGTTTAAAACAGTACAATTCATCCCCCCCTGAAAGTATTTTTTAAATTCCATTATATATTATTTCACAGGCATTCTATTATTTATGAAGTATAACTACACTACATTTCATGCTTTTGACAATCATTGACAAAAACGCCACAATATAATGGAGATAACCAATGGGACTTTCCCGGCGAAATGGGGTTCCCAAACCATAGAGTATTTTCTATTGACAATAACGATTGTAGAAACGTCATTTGGATAGAGGGGCTATGTGTATCATGATTATGTACAAGTAGTCTTTTTTGGGCTTCGTCATAGCTTTTTTATTAATCTAGAGATTTTCTATCGCAGCTACAAATATTAATTTGCTTTAGATCATAACGAAATCTTAACGAAAGCAAATTTTCTCAAAGTTAATTTTGGTAAAACATTTGATCAAATATTTGTATCACATACAAACGTTTGATTGGGATTGAGATTAAACGTCATTCGTCTATCGACGTCATTTGCGCCGACAGTCAATCGTGGATTGGTGGCCACTACGCCAATTGGATCGGCATTACTATTCATAGTCACGTTGGAATAATCAAAGCACCTCTTACATCTCAATTGAGCATAATAATTCCTTGCAGGAATTGTTTGGATTTTAGGTCAACAAACGTGATGACCTTTTGGAAATTCCTAGTTTTTATTTGAGGTGAAATATCATACAGCAAATAATTTGAGTTGAAATAATATTGCTAACATAATACGATAGTCCAAACTTACGAAAGTCATAGTTGAACAAGGCTGTCTTAATTTTTACACACAGTGAAATAAAATTTTTGATCAACATTTATCATGTTGCTAGCTGACCCAGCAAACCCAGTTGTTTTGCCAAATATCATTTTTTAGTTGTATGTATTTTTCATGTCACATTATAAAAACAAACAATTTTGTCCAAAAAATATATATTTTATTTAGTGTGAGCAACCCTTATTACTTAGGGGTATGAAACCTAGATGTAAGTCGATTCTCAGACCTACTGAATACTCATATAAAATTTGGTAAAAATCGGTTAAGCCGTTTCGTAGGAGTACGGTAACTAACATCGTGACACGGGAATTTTATATATTAGAAGATGTGGAAGCAGTATCAAATATTTTCACACTTCACATGCACCAAATTTTATCCTTTCCTTTTTCTCCCTTTTTCCATCCCTTTCATCATTCCTAAGCCGCAGTATATTTTTTATCAGTGAATTAAATCCGTTTGCTTGCTTCTCTTTATTATTAACGTGAATCTGTAAAATATATTTGCCGAACAATTTGTTGTGTGATTTTTGTAGATTTTCTCTGATGTTTATTTATGTTTGTACAAGACATATGATTGCTTGGGAATTGATGTTTATTCAACGAATACGTATTACTAGTTGAATTAAATTATGTGGATGGAAAAATGAGGTCCTTTGTGACGTCACTCTAGACTTTGGAGAGATATGCCTATGATATAAACGCCATGTAGTCAGTAGATCAATTAAAAATCATCTACAGATTATTTTATCTTAATTAGGTTTTCAAGTGACATCTTTGAGATTATTTCAAAATTTTTAAACGTCAAGTTTGAGAATACGAGATTCAAGCATGAAATGACTCTAACAATTTAATGCCTGGTGAAAACATTTCATCGTATGCTCAAAGTCACCCTGTAGACGGACTCATTGTAGATACCCGGAAAAATCCAATCTGGTAGACATGTACAGTCGGTTGAGCATGTGGGGTGCCGCAGCGGCTGCCCAGATAATTGCTCTTTCACGCACCTCGCCGCAGTTCCGGCTCAGACCACTTGCGGTGCGGATGTGCGCGAGGAAATATTGCAAACCCAATGAGGGAAGACATCGCGTGCTGAGAGCTAAAATGTATCTAGCTCTTAGTGGTTTTGTCTATTTTCCTCGTGAATTCTTTCACAGTCCGTGAAGTATTTTATCTCATTCAACGAACCCAATGCTTTTGCCCATTGTGTGTTGTTTTGTTTTGATTCATTGTCATACTTGAAAGACCTTTTAATGTAACCACAATTAATGCAATAAAGATTTATTATTATTATTATTAATATTTCCTTTATTTCATTAAAATACATATAAATTACATTTTTAAATATATATAAAAACAACATACATTTAAAAATATAAAAAAATAGTGTCCAACCGGCAACGGGAACAGGGCCCAAGCTGCCGGTGGTCAGGGCTCCAGAGAGAGGAACCTCCTCACGATGCGCGCCGTGTCCAGAAGTACCGCTTTCTGAATCAAACCCTTGACCCAGACGCCCAACGAGAGCCTCCGAAGATGTTGATCGAGGCTCTTGGCTATTAAGCCATTGGCACTTACGACTATCGGGACAATGATTGCCGAGTCCACCTCCCACAAGTCGACAACCTCGTGAGCTAAATCCAAATATTTCAATTGTTTTTCTTTTTCTGCTTTCACGAGGTTCTCGTCATGGGGGATAGTGATATCAACAATCATTGTCCGACGCTCTGATCGATCGATCACCACTATATCAGGCTTATTGGCAACAATAGTCCTGTCAGTGATGATAGATCGATCCCAGTACAGTGTGATATGACCACTTTCGAGAACTGGGTCGGGCACATACTTATAGTACGGCACCTCAGATTCCACAAGTTTGTATTTCAGAGCAAGCTGCTGATGGATAATCCTGGCCACTTGGTTATGTCTGTGCAAGTATTCACCGTTAGCAAGACGAGAACATCCCGAAACTATATGTCTCAAGGATTCACCGGGACAGTGACATGCCCGACAGATGTCAACTGTACCATCCTTAATTATATATTTTCGGTAGTTATTCGTCATGATAACTTCATCCATAATTGCACATACAAACCCTTCGGTTTCTCCAAAGAGATCTCCGAAGCGTAGCCAGGCCACGGACGCTAAGAAATCTACATCGGCCCCGTGAAGGGTCCGATAATAGCGTCCGTGTAGCTCCTTGCTTTGCCATACATCTTTGCGGTCTTTGACGCTTAGTACGACAGGTTTGTGCCAGTTCTCTTTACCTAGAGAGAGCGGAGTGAAGCCCTTATCCACTGCCACCACATCTCGGTGCATCCCCACGTCCACTCGGAGGAAATACTCCCTGAGGTTACATACCTCGCGATTATGGAGGGTCTTGGCATTTAGGAAGCCACGACCCCCACACTTTCGCGGGATATATAACCTCATTACCGATGATCGCGGGTGGTGCATTCGATTTGCGGTGAGCAGTGTGCGGACTCTTCTATCCAAGGCGTCCAGTTCGGTCTGTGTCCACTTGAGTATGCCAAAGGAGTACATTATCACTGGCATGACCCAACCATTAAAGGCACGCACCTTGTTACCGCCCGATAAGGAACTTTTTAGTACCTTATTCAGGCGGCCAAAGAAACGTGTCTGTAACGATTGTTTCATGTCAGCGACATTAATGCCTAACGCCTCTGACATACCCAAGTATTTGTAGGTTTCCGTTGAGGAGAGGGACCTAAGGTTTATAGAATCCGAGAGCTGTATGCCCTGGGATTCTACAATCCCACCTCGTTTTACATGCATGACTGCACATTTGTCAACACCAAATTCCATTATTATTATTATTATTAGCGTCAGTTTTCGTCTCTTTACATTTGAGTGAATTCCCTTCTGCCTCATGTCTATCAAATACAGCATTTTGTTTATTATTTCCAACTCCGATGGTAAACACATGATTTAAATTAACTTGTTCTTCATCAGTATGTTTGATAGCAACAGTATTGGGTTTGTCATTGCATTGTCTCAACTCTCCTTTTGTTACGCTGACACCAGTATTGTATCCAACATATACTTCAGTCTATCATTCATTGTCATATTTGTACAAAGATGCTTATCTACGGTCTTTATGCTATAAATTACATTCCTTCAAAAGAATCTCAGTATTACAAATGAACATTATTTAGAGTCAAGACGTTTATACTTGTCCATTACGTTTGACATCTATATCAGCTGTAGACGTGTCTTTTGTTCTGGCGTCTTCCGCAAGCTCTTTTGTTTGTAATCGACCGCCATGTTGAAAAATGAAGCGTGTGTCATGTCGTGCATTAGTAAGAATTGTAATCGATTTTTAGGTATGTAGGTATGTACTATGAGTACGTCTGCTCAAATTGCTGGAACGGTAGATTTTAAAGGTACAAGGTGTTCAAAATGTACCCTAAATTTGAATGAGATATAAAACACAGATTTTATTTTAAAAAAAGTCGTCAACATTTTAAATGCCGGAAGTTTTCAAATCTTCTTAAATTTTAGGACAAACAGCAGAAATAAGTACTCATCTGAAAACGTCTATAATGTCGGACAGCTAATGGGTTAGAATTACTTGAAATGATGGTAGTTTTATATGTGTATGTGTGGTGTTAGACTAATAAGACATAAGACTTTATCTAATATCGGCTTTTGCTTCTGAAATCGGCCTCCGGGCTTGCGAACCGCAGCTATTCAGAAATACAACACCAGTCAATTAATTAAATTCACTCCCAATTCAAGCTCAATGTTTATGTTTGCCTTTGTACAACACCTAACAGTTACCAAAATTACGTAAGAATTTTCGTAATCCAATAATGATTCTGAAATTGAGTAATGGTCCTATTGTTATGGAACATTGTCTCTATTCAACTTTTCACATAAAGCTGTCGTGCGGGGAACGAAGACGTTTGATTGAGTACCTTCGCCCGACTGGGAATATGGACCGTTTCAATTTATCAATAATTTTGAACAATACCCGTTTAAATTACCTGTTATTTGATACGGCCTGCCTTATTAATTTCGGTACGTTATTTTTTTGTAGCAAATGGACTTATGTTTTATGATGAACGAAAGAAATGGTTCATTTTGTATAACAGAAAGATGTTACTGCTTTGCTGCTGTTGTTGTTAAAATCAATCGTAAAATAGGGTTCGGCCCTAGTTTTGAGATAGAGGCTGTCTGTCCGGCTGTACGAGTGGGCTGTAGTGGGCCTACTAGGCTGTATGCAATTCATGAACCATGATATCTAGGTAGTAGAAATTTTAACAAAAGATGTTTTAATTTTGCTGCTATGACCAGAAAATCACACTTTTAGTATGCAACTGGAGTTGGTATGTATAAAAAAGAAGCTTTTTCCTGAAAAATATACTTTCTGGCAATAACGAGATGAATCTATGTGTCTTTGAGTTCATAAACATTCAAGGGAGAAGCACATAGACACCCAGACCAGAACAAGCATTCTGAAAAATAATCGACTTAATGTTTTGCGAATAAAGCAAAAAATCTGTTAAAATCAAAAATCTGTGAAGTAGGTATACTTACCAACAGAATAACGAAAGCGTAAACTTTTTCGAGCAACTCATTCATTTATGTAAATATTTTCAATCGGACAACGTCAGATAAATAAATCGTACGAACAAAATGTAAGTTTTAATCTGCTGTGTCGGTGTGGGTAAACTGAAACAGCAACTGGACGATATATTTTAGAGGGTTCCGTATTATTAAAACTTTTTTTTAACTATGGTTTAAGTGGATTAATCTTTGGTTTTAACTGCAGAAGGAAACCGGTTCAGTGCGAGTCGGACTTGTGACGCAGAGGGTTTCGTTCAAAGAGTTTAAAGAAATATAAATTAGCGTGTAGATAATAAAAAATAGAATTTTTGTTACAAATGTCAAAAATATAATCATCTGTCAAAATTTCAATTGTCTAGCTATCACGCAGTTTACTAATGCGTAGAAACTAGTCAGGCGATGATTACGCGCAAGTAAACCTTTGTATAATATATCTTTCAATATTTTGTTTGAAATGACAATCCCATAATATCAATTAAAAAAAATGCAATGAAACTACTTTTACAGATTTTATCAAGTAAAAATAGTTTATTCAATGTCTAACATTAGCGTAAACCTAAGAAACCACTAAAAAAATTGCAAGTCAACATTCTCACTTTTAAAGACAACAGCTGTGATTTTTTTAAAGAAATTGTTAGAAAAAACACTTTTTTTCGTACCCCAGAAATGTCGGTACTAATTTGAGCTGTAATTTTTTTGCATTTGTATTAAATTAATGGTACTATCAATCGATATTACAAGTGAGCCAAATAATCATAATAACCAAACATCTGAATTTTGGTTTCGATGTCAATTGCTCGGGAACCCTAAATTAATGCTTGTTCGATACGTTAACATATTTTTTTTGTGTTCGGCAATGAATAGCAAAATGGTGACAATTCGTATCGAGGAACATTTATTTACATTTATATCTTCACTCAATCACTTGGTATAATGATTTATATTTTTTCTAACAAAGATCAAAATCTTTTTTATTCTTTAAATATACAAAGCGGCATTTATAAATGTATAGCCATTATCGTTAATATACTGTTTTACAGTTTGGCGATTTTTGATATAAGTATGTGTTTGACGAGAAGAGAATATATTTAAATAGCGTTTGCTCTCTATGATATTCTCAAGAAAATTACTCAAAGAATCAAATAACAAGTTAAAGCAACATTTATTATTATTCATTTGACTTAACAAATCTTATCCTTTTGGTATAAATTACTATTTATGTTACCGTCCGTACTGTACTTTTTACCTTTTTACCTATTATACACACGAAAACAGGTAATGTGGGGTCTGTAATCTATGTATATCTATCTATACTAATATATAAAGCTGAAGAGTTTGTTTGTATGAACGCGCTAATCTCGGGAACTTCTGGTTCAAATTGAAAAAATATTTTTGTGTTGAATAGACCGTTCATCAAGGAAGATTTTAGGCTATATAACATCACCCTGCAACTAATAGGAGCAAAGAAAAATTCATAACTTATATCTTCTAACCACGCAGATGAAGTCGCGGGCAACAGCTAGTATATTATAAGTTATAATATGTGGTTCTTGTAAGGAGTACCTAATTAATAAAGAAACAAATAATTTCTCAGATGAGTTATTTTCAAAGGCAAACTAACATAATATACGGTCAACTTTCGTCAACATTACATCCAAATTCTTTTCTAAATAGCAAACACAACCTCATAACTCGTAACCATAAAATAATAACTACGAAATTCCATTCCTTTTAAATAACTAGTCATATAAAATATGTTTTATTAAATTCTTCGCCCACGGAAGTATTTGCCCTTTTTCTGACCCAATAAGGCCCTTTACTTTGATATCATTATTTTTATATCGATGTTATTTTAATTCTATTATTTTATAGAAATTCTTATTTTCAAATAAAAATTACATAATATTAAGTTTGACGTCTCTAGAACAGTAAATTGTTTTAACAAGAGTTGTAGCTAGGTTTTGTATCAAGCAATCTGTATTTTCATAATCTTATCAAAGAAAAACATGACAAGTTTAAATACCAACAGATTTCTACAATGTTATATTTATCTAATAATTTAGAGATTATAAAAATTTTCATCTGAATCAGATTCATTTTCCTTTCCTTTCTTTTTAATTTTCCGAAGAATTCAGAATTCATACTTAGCAACGTCTAGTCAAGGCTGTGGCAGATCTCGAAGTAGGTATTCAGGAAAAAATAAGTTTAAGCCCTCTTTCATTATTCCCCTGCAATTATCCCAATTTGTTAGTGAAGGCATAACATGCCATACATTTCTATCTGACCTCATCTCACAAGAAACACTCTTTGCAGCCATAATATCGTCTTTCACACAATCCATCCATCGTTTTTTTGATCTTTTTGGCAAACTTTAAGCATCTGATGACAATTATATACTAATGTAAGCCTAGTTACTTTATTCATACGCTAATTAATTCGCAGTCATGGAAAAAATATAACATTCTGACTACGGTATGTTTAAGTAAGCATTTTGTTTAAATTTGGAGAATAGGAAAACATTTTCCTTTAAAATATTTTCTAAAAGATTCCACTCCGTGTATAAAATGTTCGTGTTAATTATAATTCTCATTATTTTCTTTGTTTACAAATGTAATTTTAAACCAGCGGAATATGATTCGAGATTCCGCGAATCTCTACAAATTACAAACTCGACGTTTCTGTAATGAAACTTAAAACATCTGTGCTGAAAATATAAGGAAGGCACTTTGTTTGTATTGTTATACAAGCTAAGCCACTCGGTTTTATCCGTGTTTTTGCCGTTCTACGGTACGATTTCTTAGTAATTTTAGTTATCCTGTTTTTAAAAATAAAAACAATTGGATATTATTTGACACAAAAGTCCATTTCAATAAACTTATCTTGTGATATTAACAGAAAATATGTATGATTGCAAGTTAACATGCCTTTTCTAACATAAAACGGCATATTAATATTATGTTTTTTTTTTCAGCCCTTGCTGTCCCACTGAAGATCAAAGGCCTCTCTTAGATTCTTCCACTCTGTCCGGTTTATTGCTTATTATTTTAATATTAACTTATTAAAATAAAATAATAGTGCCCTAAAAACTATGAATATTCGGACCTGGTATTGAATATGTTTACTACAAGCATCTCTACATAAATCGATGTAGATTGTAGAGGGCCACAGTTCCCATACCAAGTGTGGGTAATCCCGTAAGACCCAACAATTAACTAGTTTATGTTAATCGATATGAATCGATAACGGATTTAGGGGATCTCGGTCCACCTGCGCTGTATTGTAATGAAAGCGTTGTGTCGCATCCCTATTTGCATTGGTTTATTAACATTCTACGTGCAATAAGGTGTCTCTACATTTTCATATTTGTAATGTAAGGTGTTTTTTTTTCTTTTTACGTATTAAAAGGCTTGGGGTTTTCAGGTATAAGATTTGTGTAAAATTGACCAATGAATGAAGGTTGGACCAGACATTTATATAAGTGACCATATTGATTGAAGTTTAGGTCTGATTTAATATCGGACTGCCCAAAAAAGACATTAGTCTTCTAAGCGATTTAAAAGAGAAATTAACCATTTTCTTTACTAAAATCGTTCACTAACTAAAGATAAGACTGTTTATAAATTATTAGAAAATTAAATTAAATTTTCCAAATCTCACTCTATTAGAAATAAAAGCACAAAATACACACAAAAAATATGTTTTATTTAGAAAAGTTATATCAAAACACAATTAACGAGACCATCAATTATTCTTGACATAAATACAATAACAGCCGCTAAAAGCAATCATGGCGTCCCTAACTTTAAATATACTGAACGTGTGCGACTTTTGATATATGAAAGCAATAATAATATATTCTAAAAAATCGTTTGGAAAACAAAAAAAGGGAAAAATCTCACTGATTTCATTACGTTAGGTTGGAAAGGAATGGTTTTCGCCAGTCGACGGTGTATTACGAAAGTTCACAAAATGTACTGTTGTTTGTAGGGTTGGCACTGCTTGATTCAGTTCTATTTTCGATATTAATTCTTTGACTACATGTATGTACATTTCATTTGAATAATGTTTAATTTAAAAGTGTTTTACTAACTTGCGATCTTAGTATTAGGTACAGTTGCCTTAAAAAGGTGTCAAATCAAAAAAGCATTTTAACCTGTTTATTTTATGTACTGAATGTAGAACTGTTATGAATAAAAATCAAAGCATTAGTACTATACCTATTTATTTCCCCACAGCATTAATTTAATATTAACAAATCATTAATGTTTGAAAAGAAAATAAAACAAAAAACAACCATGCATTGAGATCTCTCCCGAAATTATAGTCCCAAATACCATATTATATGACATTAAATTCTTCGAAGCGACAACCCTAACCTTGGGTTGGCATAGCGAATATTATTAGTATTGTTACATTCTTTCCTCTAAATACGAAGTACCGGTTTGTGTACACGAAAAATAACCTGAAATAACTGCGAACAAAAACATATAAAAAAAAATATTGTGCGATCCTGCTTCTGGCATTACAAAAGTTTCTTGCCATCTCATATTGGAATTTTTACTGGTAACATGTGTCGTTCCGAATATATTTACGTATGACCTTGCCAGGTGGGCGTTGATCGCAATTTTAATTTGTTTTTTAAATTGGTATATTAAAAGTTTAGAATTTCGTTTCAGTTTTATTTTTACGATGTAGTGAGAATGGGTTGGTTATGACAATTTTTTTGGATTGAATCTGGATAGATAGAGAGGATATCAATATTTTTTCTGCTAAGGATTGATGATGAGAATGACGATAGTAATAGTAATGGTTACAGTTTACAGCAGATTACAAAATTTTCGAAAAGTCTGTACAACAATTTTTATTAAGGTTAGGTTAGTTAAGTTAAGTTAAGTATTTAGAATAAGCCCCGACAAACACTGCTAAAATCATCATAAAACACGGTTTTACAACCAGATTTCAATTAAAATATGAAGCAATTCATAATGGTATTTACTCTCCGAAATTCTTTGTTCACAATTTCACGATTTTA
This sequence comes from Trichoplusia ni, assembly GCF_003590095.1. Taxonomy (NCBI): domain Eukaryota; kingdom Metazoa; phylum Arthropoda; class Insecta; order Lepidoptera; family Noctuidae; genus Trichoplusia; species Trichoplusia ni. The sequence goes on from NC_039479.1 coordinate 970,791, forward strand.
AATGTCAGTTTCGTGGAAAGGAAAGCGCAATTCGTTTTAGTTGGAAATTGCTTTTTTAGGCTAGAAACGAATACTGTTTAACGTTTAGGTATTAAAAACTTTTGGTTAAAAACGGGAGGTGACTAATTAACAATTTGATTATATTAATAACTGTCGCTTAACTTAGAGTTTTATTTTTAGTGTTTCCCGTTTTAGGCAATAGAAATATTTATATCAAGGTTGACATTGAAGACACTGGTGATGGACGGATAGGTCGACAGGACCCTCAGTAATAAGTATGGAACCCTGAGAGAACGCGATAAGACTTATCACACAAAATCGTAAGTAGCGTATAAAAAAAAGTACAAGAGGAACAGAAATTCGTTATTTTCATGCACAAAACCATTACGTGTAACATGACCGAGCTTCACCCAAACATACAACTATAGGAACTTGAACTGTATGGGATTTAACGTACCAAATAACATCTGTCAGTGCTCATTCCCATTCTTATCATATAAGGAAAAACTTGGGGATTTATCTTTACAATACTGTAAGCACATGCGGCAGTCTGTCATGGTTGCGAGTACAGAAAATTGAGCTTCGTTTGTTTGTCAAGTCCTGTTACATTTTGTGGCATGTGTATGTTATAATCATTTATTATTAGATATAGGTATTTGGTAAAGGGATGGATGGTGTTTTGTTTTTCCAAAAGTTAGGTTGATATTGGTTGTGTGTATGTTTGATGCTTGTGTGTGTGTGGTAACAACAAGATGAGCGATTTAAGATTTTAGAATTTAGATTTTGTTCTTGATAAGGATGGATTAAATTATATTGAGATGATTTGTCCGTTTTGTTGAGTTACAAGAATTTAGATGGACAGGTGCAGCGAGATAAATATGAGTGAAATTAATAAAGAAACCACTGAGTAAAAAACATTACAAATTCTTGAAAATCATCAAATATCTACTCAAACGAACTAAACACTAGTTGCTCTCTATAAAATGAAAAAATAAATAAAAAGAAGTGCTTGAAAAGAGCAATACCTCGACATCTCTCAAAAAACATGCACAAAACGAACACATTTACATTTAACCTAACATCTATAACTAAAATTTCATTCACTTATCTAAAAATTTAAACCTTATCACAAAGACCATCTGTTGGAAACTTGAACCGTTTTTTGTCTTTACAAGATTGAATCTTTGAAGTAAACCCCTCCGAAATGTGAAACGAACTACGTAATTCCAACAAACTGCAAACTCCCGTCGAACAACATTCATTACGCTTTTCGTTAGAGTGAGCGGGCCGTAATCGGTTGAAAAGCTGCAACGGATGCGACACGTAGCGATAGAATGGTAGTTGCCAGAGTTTCTGTGTGAGAGGCGGTCGTAGACGGCAGATTTTTCACAGTACTTTTTAGTTGGGGCTTTAGAAATGGCGTTGTTAGATTAAGCGGTTGTAGTTTGTCATGGGGTTTTTGTTGGCCAATTAAAACATGATCTGGGTTCTGTTGGAAGGTATTGATGAGAATTCCCTCCAGTCGTTTTTAGCTATATGACTTGTTTAGTATTAACGCTTATGCGTGACTAAACCAGTAATTCTCTTGGAAATCAAGGCTTTCTGGAAGCGTCTTTTTGGAAGAAAAATTGAAGGTAGATCATTGGAATTCGTTCTTGTCTCGAAAACCAATGAGTATTATCCATTAAAGCCATTCGATTTCAGAACAAATTGTCTGTCCCAGGAATTGAGTACTTTTTTCAATAAGTCCAACTAGAAATAGGCATAAAAGAAACTCAAAGGTAACTGAAACCCGTTCACTCCCGTCTGAACCACAGACCGAATGAACGATTATCGGGAACTGGAAAAGTCGTTCGATTTCAAACTCCGTCATACGTTACTTTGAACTTTACTTTGACAAGTTTCTTGTAACCTTTTTGGTTTAATTTTCTTAGAAACCTCCAGTTTACTAGCCTTCCGTTTCTAGAGAGTTCTATTCGTATCGTGCGGATGACGTAACACAGGCTTTTGTGACGAAATAAAAAAATGTCGGCGCCTACAGGGAGAAGGCTATGACTGCTACGAGCTTTTTCATTTGTAATTTTTTCGTAACAATTTGGGAGTTATTATGATATTATTGTGGTACAAATTTTGAATGAAGTGTTCGGTTCATTTGTTTTTATGTGTTGACAGTTGCGTGACTTTTTTATCGATTATAAGTATAATTTTTCAATTTCAATTTTTAATATTTTTTCATTTATCGGATTGAATAGATGCTATATTCAAGAGCTTTGCGACCTTTGATGGGACTTCAAAGTCTGAAAAAAATATTTTTCATATTTGAAGTAAGTCATCGTACTTCACTACACTAGCGGTGTCTCCCTCACACTTTGTCAGACCTACTTAAATGCTCATTTTACATAGAAACATAAAATACGAAGACAATAAATAAGTTATGTAAACTAAACATAACTTAGGTGCACCATATACAATGGAGCCAGCAACTTGGACTAGTGCCCACCAAGGTAAGTGAAAAGCAGTTAATCCAGCTGAAGATACGACGTGGTTATGTAAAGACTTGATACCGAGTTTAGAACTTTATCTTAATATGTTTAAAGTTTAATTTAGTGTGGATTCCTTGGTTTAACTTATATAAATGGCTTAATTTCATCATGGCTGTATAGTATGGCATTTGGTTTGTGATATTTAAAAAATGGCAGCCATGGCGATTCGTGCCTTATATAGATAGATATTTGGTTACCTGCAATTTACAAAACCGAAGCAACAGCAATTGACAGAAATATTCGTCAGTTTATTGCTGTCGAATTGCTGGTTTACATCAAGTATTTTTCTTTCTTAACCTAGACCATTGTGTCCCACTGTTGGGCAAACCCTCCCCGGAAATCTTCCAGGATTCTCTGTTATAGGCCACATAAAACTAGTCCACACAGTAAGGAACGATATTTATAAGTAATAAATTGTTTTTGACTATATACTTTTATTTGACACATACAAACTACAAGTGTACACAAAAACGAAAAATGACTATCAATATAAGTAATAGTAATAATAATGAACGATGGCGTAGCAACCCAAATTCACCCTTTAATAAACAAGAACCCTTAAAAAACCCAACATAAGAGTTAGTCGGGTCGCATGGACCAATCTCGCCTGAGGCAAAAAATAATAAGGCCGAAATTGTATCAATTGTCCATAAATATAGAATAATAGTGTTATCAATGAATCGAAAGAAAACGAAAGCTTCACGGAACGAGCTTATTATTAGTTGAAGAAATAATGAACGTTATATTGTAATTTGTGTGTGGACTTTTCATACGGGAAAAATGTTGTATGAAGATAAAAACCGGTGCGATGCGAGTTGGACTCCCGACTCTAAAGTATCCCAGCGAATAGGCCATATAAAACAATTTTGTAGAATAAATTAATCACCCATCAAATGTATGACCGTGAAACGTTGCTTAGCCATAGATTTATTTTAATCTTTAGTCATTGTAGTGGCAGTGAAAATCGAAACTTAACCTTGGGTCTCTCTTAAAAAAAATCAGATACTTTTCCAGTTGAGTTCAGCCTTCCTATGTAGTAATAAACTGCTTAGCTTCGTCGTCTAAACGCTAAATTATTATCCTTGACTATATTTCTAAATCTTATTCTAGTCATACACTCCTATTGCTGACTGTACCATAACGACCTAACGTCACATGAGGATCTCTCAATCCACAAGCTGAAGTCAAACAGACGTGATTTTCAGATCACAGCATAATATTAACATTGCGCGCGTAAATCACGAAAAAAACGTCATAAACCTTCCATTTTGAATTGTAAATGTGGAAAAAAACGAATATTTGTCATTTGAAAAGGAATACTATTGAGGATTGCGTTGTTTTTGTACGAAATATGTTTTTTTCCGGCTCTTATTGCCAGTAGTTTTATCTTAATATATATAAATCTCGTGTCACAATGTTTGTCCTCAATGGACTCCTAAATCACTTAACCGATTATAATAAAATTCGCACACCATGTGCAGTTCGATCCAACTTGAGAGATAGGATAGTTTAAATCTCAAGTTATAGTCGCAATTTCTTCTAATCACGCGGACGAAGTCGCGGGCAACAGCTAGTAGTACAATAAATCGAAGTAACTACACGCTTACACGTACTTACACAATTATTATTGCTTATAAGAAAAAGCATATTTATTTTTGCCAGGCTAAAATGGGATTGGGCGGGTCATGTTAGCCGCATGGAAAGCGATCGTTGGGCCAAAGTCACCACACTATGGGAGGCAACGGATGGACGGCGTCGTCGTGGGCGACCTAGGAAGCGGTGGCGAGACGACCTTAACGCTTACCGCGCAGGCTGGTTCAGTCGTGGAAGGATTTGGGGGAGGCCTTTGCCCAGCAGTGGGACACAGTGGGCTAGAAGAAAAAAATTATAAGAAAAAGCGGTTTTAGTTTTACCAGAGTTAAAAGAGTAATTTGAATTTGAAACATTCTCTTACAGTTTTTTGCTAGTAAATGTGAATAGTATTTTCGAACTAGGACTTGTTTCATTCATTCGCGTAAACAATATTTATGGTTGATTTCTCTAAGTATAACACAAGATTATAGTTAGAAACCCAAAGTAGATAATATAAATGCAGTTTTATTATTCAATTTCTATTATACTACATACTTCTACTATATTCACAAGATATGAAACTTGTGAAGAAAAATGTACTCCTAAAATTGGAATCTGAAATTGCAGACTTAGATAATAATAATAATACAGAGCATATGGTGTCAGTTGTGATCGAAGCCTTGATGGTATTTGTGTTTTGTGATACTGTGGGTTCTGTACAAATCTATACTTCTATACTCTATACTAATTTATAAAGCTGAAGAGTTTGTTTGTTTGTTCGAACGCGCTAATCTCAGGAACTACTGGTCCAAATTGAAAAATTATTTTTGTGTTGAATAGACCATTCATCGAGGAAGGCTTTAGGCTATAAACCATCACGCTGCGACCAATAGGAGCTCAGATATAATGGAAAGTGTGAAAAAAACCGGGCAGTTATACCTAAATCATAACTTATATCTTCTACCCACGGGGACGAAGTCGCGGGCAACAGCTAGTAAGCTATATACCTATATAATATATACAAAACGATTGAATGACAAAATGAAATTGTTGTTAGCCACTCTCGAATATTTCTCACCGACCGAGAAATGTATGAAAGTTGCAGTTGCTTAACCACGATCGTTCGATTCAGCATTTTTTTTTTGGAATAGCAGAGATATACCACCTGGAATTTTTTCGACTGTCTAGCTATCTTCGTAAGGTACAGCCAGGTGTCACAAAGGCAGATAGACGTACAGAGTAGAGCCAAATTGATAGAGTTTCGTTTTTACCTTAAGATACAGAACCCAATAAAATAGTACGAGAGAAAACATATGAAATTCAGTTTCCCATGAAGCGCAGCAGAAATGTGATACAATATACGAATAAATTGAAGTGAATGAGTCTACGTTGTATGCTTTCCATGGTATTTACTCGAAGGTTATTCAAAGCTGCAAATAATACCCTACCTGGTATACGTTTGAGTTCACTATCGTATTTATACCTATTTAGTCGTATCGCCTTTCAAATAACTCTCAATTCATGAACTTGTAATTTTCATTGAATATGTTGAAAACATTGCTTTCGAGGACTCGAGAATTAATTTCGATATATGGATAACTTTATCTTTATTCAAATACGTTCTTTTGATTTAAAATTTTGAATTCATAAGTTTCTTGTATGCCTTATAAGTATCTTTTTATATTTCTGCATCACCCTTTGTTTGACTGGTAGAGAATCTTTGAGAAGCTTTGACCTCAAAGCTAGGTAGTAGATACGAAGTGTTGACTCCAACTGATTTAAAAATGACATGTAAAAGTGATAAATTCTATCCTATTTACAGAATAAACTATTAAATTTTTTTTCACTAGCTTATCAGATGGATACAGAACTTTACCAAGATTAGCATTAACGCCAATAAGTCCTCCCCCTTTCACCTTATTAAGTAACTTGCTGATAAAGCTTCACACGTCAATATTCATTCCCACTTTTCACCTAAATATAAGGCACAAATTCACAATCAATCACCCTGTTCCCAATTTCCACCAAAAAGGTTTACAAAAATCTAAAAAATTTAGAAACAATGTCATGGAAGTTTTCCATCGGATATTTTTCGTACCGATTGAAACGGATTCTGTTCAAACATTGAATAGTTGGCGAGACGCCCAATCCTACTTTACCTTAGTGTGACGTGACGGTTTATTTGATCACGATAATTTTGAAGTTCAACATCTTTACACTGGAATTCAATTTGGTTTCCACATGTTTGTCCAGTTTGCAAGGTCTTTGGAAGTAAAAAGAGGTATTTAAAAAAACTTTGGATCATTGACGTTTTCTACTGGTATGGTTCTTCAAAGTTCCTTAATTTTAATGAATGGACATACAATCCATTGTAAAACCTTAATTACAATGGATTTTGTAAGTTTTGATATCAAAATATCTCAGTAAAATTACACAGGTAAAAGTTTGTGTGCATGTAAATATGTTATAAGCATACGGAAAAACTTCCAGAACAACTTTTATTAAGTGATTACAGTAACTGATATATTGGAATTAAAACAGACTACTTTTGCATCCATCACCAACATCCACATATGCAAAACCGCAGAAGAAAGCTAAACATAGAATAACGAAATACCATAAAAAAAAAGTTACCAGAACAAAAAAACAGTCAAAACCAAAATCACGACACAAGACCAGCACAATACACTAGATAAACAAAAATACATCGCACACCAGTCATCCGAGATAAATATGTGAGCTGCGGAAAGTGGGTTAACGTTGCGATAATTGGCGAGGGACTCACAAACTGTTATTTATACAAATAATTGTAACACACCTCGTGTGCCATAATTTTGTACAGTACAATCAATCGTGGATGTAACTGGGGATTTACGGAGCGAGTTCAAACATAACTTGAATCCGGATATACGAGGACTGGTGTATGTTTCAATCTGTATTGAATAACTATTCTAGATATTGCTGTAGAAGAATGACACCCCTATTGATAGACTAGAGATATAATCAGATATATTTATCCTAATATTATTTTAAACATAAAAACTTGGATGGATGTTTGACTCTTTCGCATAAAAAAGAAGACTTTTGGATGAAATATGGTACACAGATAGTTTAAAATCTGAAGAACTGAATAGTTTTTACCTACATGCTCAGCCTTCATGTTGACGGAAACATTAAAAGGAGGTAACTCATGGACAATGATGATATTTCGGCAACTGTTGGAAGGCTAGCATAGTAAAAGAAAAACGACGATGAAATAGGTGCAAAATGATAATGCTAAACTATACAAGTATGTGATGTGATGCTGTATGAGAATTCACCATATTGGTTCCCATTTAAATGTAGATCCCTAGAACTAGACTAGAGTCTGTTTTACTGTATCATAACCGCGATAGCTAAACAGGTGAAATTCAAAGACGATGTTTTGTCTGTTGCATTTTTAGTAATAAATATAAATTGAGATTAAGCAGAGGTTATTGAGTTCATCAATTTGATAAGTGACGAATATTATTATTTTTTTCGTTTAATTTAATCTTCGATGTCGCGAGTCAGAGTCACACTTTACTGCTTTTCATAACATTAGTGAGAATAATGATAACATCGTTTAGCCTGTTTTTGAATAACATAAAATAAGTCGTTATGAAAAACATGCAAATACGCTTCGATCAATGTAGTCTTTGTATTTCGTAAATCTAATAACCAAAATCTCTTCTAAATGCTAATAGGTTTTACGCGAACCTTATTTTTTTAATCATATCGTAATTTTGCTGTCGGTCATAAAATTATTTCAAAAGAAAAAGATTTAAATGTGTTTTGGTAAGGAAATTTGTTTTTTTTTGTGATAAGAGTAGATAATAGTAGACAAGAAAACCCAACACTATCATTTTAATGTGCTAGCATTGAGAGACCAAGACGCGCATACTCTTTGACTTGAATAAACAACGGTTACATGTTAATTTATCTGATTAACCGTCTTATAATACAGGTGACAAGAACCTGGCGGTTCTTGGCATCGATTTGCATGAGGTGCAGGTACGATCCCAGCGCAGACAAGGACCAATTCTACTTTTTTAAAGTCTCATGTGTTTTCTAAATAATTGTCTGAAACCACCAACCTGCAGTAAGCTTGCGTGGTGATCAAGGCAGAGGAGTCTGGATATCTTTGTACGTGTTACTTCAAGAATATTTTTGCAAGCCCTTGAAAGTGCAGGAATTAATGTCGTGCAAATTACCTAGTAAAATTAAACTCCAATTAAAACTAAACCTAGAAAAACATACATTGATTGCCACATTACCACTAGACCAAAGAATTGCAAGATTGAACAGCTAAGGAAAATACTCATACACCCAAATACCGATCACCTCGAAATCTATATCCCGAACCAAGCCCACCACAACCCATATCACAAAACAAACAACTGCCAACAAGATGAAACTCTTAATGAAATACAAAACAAAATATACGCAGAATACATTAACATAAGCTCTTACGTAACCTTCCCATACATATTCATTTGTTACACCTCAGACCGTGTCAGCAAAAATTATGATCTTATTTCGGGTTGATGAAAAATCTTTGAGGTTTAAGTAAATTTTGGCTTGGCTGGTGGTGAAAATAATGCCGTATTAAATGGACGAAGTGAAATACGTTAACCTATCTTTAAGGATAAAGGTAATACAGGAATTTTGGACGCTGATAAACGTAGACTCACAATCGGTTTAGCCATTTAAGAGCTAGGATGATACAGGTAGATACACAAATCAGCTCGCAATCAAAGAAAGACGAGGTACGAATCTATCATACCTTGCTTGAAAGACAAGTGATGAGAGCAAAAAATAGATAGATTCGATTTGTACTCTTAGAAGCCCTCGCAGATATTAAATTTTTGTAGCCTCATTTACTCCGATATGAAATAACCATTTGACAAGCGATTTCTTCGCAAATTTGTTAACGGGAGAAAACAAACTTGAGTCAATATTACAGATCATTGGTTTTCTTATAAAGTTACCGAAAAATCTTCGAATTTATACGGCATATAAATTTTGGGACATTATTCTGTTGATTTTATACGCATGTATGTGGGCATACAATTTCGTAACCACGATAATACATCCAGATACCTCACTCAGGATTCAATCGAGCAACTCGTTGAAGGGACAATTCACTTAAAAGTGAAAAGGTAACCGAATGGGATTCTGCCTCCAAAACCATTTGAAGATTATTCTGTCCAGCCTTCTAAAAAAGGTAGTATTGATTTGTGTTGGACGAAAATTTCATTGTGATTTTGTTAAATTATGTAATTTATATATAGGTAATGTAACCTATTTTTAGACGCTACGTTCAAGTTTATTTCTTCGTATTTATTTTGTTGTGTGTGTGTATTTCTTTCCTGTTCCGTATTTCCGGCTTCTAGACAAGTATTACACTTGTATATCGCTTCAGTGCACCAGTTATTTTTAAACAATATTTACTGAGTTCCAAAAGGTTCTGAACGTATTGGTTCTCTATCAGTAAAACACCAAGTGTTAACTCCTTGTAGTTCCTGTTGTACACATTCAAGTTCATAAGTGGCATTTTTAGGTCTTGCTGGATGTACCATCCATACCTTAATATTTTTCCTGTTTAACAAAATTTATGATAATGTAATAATTCTATTCAAAACGATCTTAATTTTAAAACAGCCTATAAATATCAAAATAAATTATTTTAGAAAATAATTTCGTAATAAACTTGATATTAAGGGATCGTAATTATATCAGTGAGTAAGGTCCGAATTCTGATCGGTTGACACTGACGAATGAAAAATGTTCATCACTTAGTTTATGTGAAGTCACGACATTTTTGAACCTTTTTAATGTATAAAACTGTCAAGACCCTTCAAGTTACCCGATAAGTTTGTCACGTGATACTCAGTATTAAATACAATTTTGACGATGAAGATATATTTCATCAGTGCCAAGTTCACTGGGATGCATATAAATCATTTTCAGTCGTAAGACTGACAGGCGAGACATTTTACTACGCGTATGAAAAGCTCACGCATTTTTCGTAAAAAAATATTCATCCATTTCTCACGATGTACATAAAATCTTATCAACGCAACTGATTAAATAAAATCGATTCTTTATACATATCTGCGAAAACTTTTTACATATATAAGGCACCAAATAATATAGATACAAAAACAAGGCACATCAAATAGGGCATGAAATATCTCACATTCAATTGAGTTCCAAATTTCGTCGCAGAATTTACAACGCTCCTAACTTTTTTACGGGATTCTGGGTGGTTAAATCCGCTTGGGGATCCGTTTTGGTACTGACGAAACGCGCTATTTTTATTTCTCTGTGTTTGCTGTTTTGGTCTTACATATATTTAGGTGTTTGAAAGACCTGGTTTAGGATTAAGATAACCTGTTGCGGTAATGGTTTATAACAAAAATAAAAGTTATTTTTCTTAATCTGTCTCTAAAACGACTGACATTTTTTACATGTCTTATACTTAACTACGACAAAAAAAAGGCTCCAATTACTGCTACTAGAAGTAAATAAACTTAATATACCCAACTTATTCTATCTCCACATTTCCACAAACATATCCAACATTAATTCTCCGAACCTTAGAGATAGGCTTTCAAAAGGTATCTCTTAGAATCCTCAAGTTACTTACAACCGACAACATTCTCATATAACAAAGCCATTTAGCATTAAACATAAAAAACCTAACTGAACACGAAAACGGATTTTCGGGCTTCTTACCCAAAGGGTAAAATCGGAACCCTGTTACTAAAGCTTCATTGTCTACCCGTCCTTCCGTCAACTGGTGTATCTCATGAACTGCGATAGCCAGACAGTTCAAATGACCACAGAGTAATTATGTATAGTCAGTTCCGAATAACGACAAATAATAGAAACACCAAGGCTAAGCTACAGTTACTGCGATCATAAATTAGAAGGGAAAATCATTATTTTGTACCATTTTTATGCAAATTTGTTCTTCTTTATCTGATTTCTGCGGAACCCGTATTGCGAATCCGATTTTTACTTGTCTTTGTTTTTTACTTTCACATAAATAAGCATGGTAAACAAAATTTACAGTGTGTTACTGTAGCCGTAAAACTAGATAAATAGCTCTTTCCCTTTGGATATCCCGGTTGTTTTTACCTGCAGTAAATGAACTAACATGTTTTGTTACATTTATTATGTTTTCATAGCTCATTCGGTTATTCTTTAAGAAGAGATTTTGTTTGATTTTCAAACGACTTCAAAAAGCAAGAGGTTTGCTACCTCGGAGCCTTGGACTCTTGTTGAGTTTTTTTTGCTTGAAATAGTCGACATTTTTCCCTATACAAATTCCATTAAATTTGATTAAGCAGTTTTTATTTAAAGTTAGTTGTAGGCTTTTGGCCTTAAAAATTGGCTTCCAGCAAGCGTCAAGTTATTTTTCAATTAAGAAATTGATTTTTGAATTTGTCAGTAACTAGTCAATGAACTCAATCTCCCGTGGTCCACTGCTGAACATAGGTCTTCAATAAGTAACATAATTTTTACATTTCAGCCAGCAAAAAAATTCTCTCATTTAACAAAAGCACAGTGCAGAAAAGTAAAGGGCGTTTTACCGACAAATAATATTAAAACTTAAAATATGATCAGCACAATGAGCTTATAGAGCAAGATTATTGCATTTAAGCAAAATAATATTTATTATTTCTACAATGTCACACCATTACAATAAAAGTACTGCCGATATGAAATCATATCATAGATTACTTACTTACTTAATGAATTAAAAAACATAAATGTGTGCTATATATTATGACTTTTCGATTCCATAGTTTTCTATTTTAAGAATTCATAATACACTAGTATCACTAAGAGAATTTTTTAAGCCTGAGTGAAATCCCACTGCTGGGCAAATCCTTTCCATTTTCTTCTAACCCCACAATCATTCACAATTTCTGTCCATCAGGCCATCTGTCTACTCCACCACCTTCTCCGCAGATGACCTCAGCTACGATGCCCTTCCTCTAACGTTCAGAAGGTAGAGGTTAGCCAACTATTAATTTACCTAAGTTCTAGACAGCTTGATCAATCTAGGTGTTCAGTAAGTAATTCATACTTATTAACAACGTGATCTAAACAACGATTCATTATGTATACCAGCTTTGGACTCAACAAAAGCAAAAGAAGAAGATTTAGTTAATAAAATTACTTTTGTCAAGAACCGTGAACAAAATAATTATGTTACGCAATCAATCAAGTTGCAGACAGATAGACACGCGACGCAGACACGAATAGATATATAAGTATATATACCTACACGAACTAATTCTGTAAGTTTTGTATTTGAAATGTAACATTTTGTAGATTAGGAAAGTATTTTAACTCGTAGTTCGAAAATGATCCCCAGTAAACACATGAGATAAAACTTCTCTATATGTTAATCTATGTGTACTAAATTTCATCAGACTTCGTCCAATAGTTTTTGAGTGAAAGAGTAACAAACATTAACCCATATTTACAAACTTTTAGGTTTTAAATATTAACATGATAGGAATGCAGATCTCTATCAGGTTTTAAAAATTCAATCGTTCTCTCTCGGTAGCTTTCACAAACATTCAAGTCACATGCATAAAGATATTCAGACTTAGAGAAAGCATTCGTGGATCACACAAATGCTTGTCCTACGCGAAAATCGAAACTACGGCACGTTGTGCGCTATGGGTTTTGCTTACTGACCTATACTAGCCGGTTATCCGTTCAGCCAGAGTTTAAATTGATGTAAGCATTTCCTCGTCACATCTGTAGAGTTGATGTCAAGATTTAATGAATGAAATGAATCTTACACGTGATGCTTTCAAGATTACTGTGTGTTATTTTTTACTGGTTGTTACTTCACATCCCTCACTCGTAATTAAGTAGCTCATCTTTAAGTTTATCTAGTTAATAAAATAAAAAATTAAAAGTCGATAGATTGCAAATACATGGAAGTATTTGCAATCTATCGAAGTTTCTTAATAAATTTCTATTTTTTGTACCCAGACATCATTCTTATATACGAAAATGGCAGTGACGTAGCCAGCGCCTTAATATTCTCTGAAAGTACAATAAGGCTTACGTAGAGATATTGTTCCATAGCAAATGGGTTATAGAGGCAAGATAGGCAGTCGCTCTATGCAAATACATATCATCTGAATTGGGTGCGGCTGCAGACTGACCTCGATCTAGCTTCAGAGAAAGCTAGCCAGAAATGTCTTTATCCCTAAGAAATTCATGTTCTCAACCCTTGTGTATAACTATTGACATTGGTTTCAGTATAACCGTTTACTATACACCAAATGACCTTAAATATAGGAAAGCAGTAAATACAATGAGGCTGGGTCAGTAGCGATGAATTAAAAATAAAAACCCATCGCAATTCCAAGTTCAATATTTACCCTCAAGGTATGCAACCTTAAAAGAAGATTACAAATATTTTAGCAAACTTTTAAAATATTAAAAACGAATAGATAAATAAATATTTTAAACAAATATTTAATAATAGTCCTGTTAAATTCGCGTTTCAATAAGTCAAACTGAATCCTGGTATAAAAAGTAGTTAGAATTCACGACTCCATCAAACAATACAGGTTTTCGACATCTGAATTTCATTTGTATTTGATTTCGTTTGTAAAAACGGTCAATAAATGAAAAAAGTTTTTAACAAATTCCATTGAAATATTTGTAGAACGTACGAGTATGCTCACGAATGACAGCGCAATTATTGCGAAATCATCAAAAAACTAATATTTAAGTTTCGAAGTCTATATTGAAAAATAGATATACTAGAAATAGTAATAAAATAAAAGGTACTGAAACCCCTTGTGGCGAGTTGTCATGTCATCATGGGAATAACACAAGTCCAGATTAGTATGATTCTTCAAACCTTGAGCTAGAAGATACTTAGATATTAATTATGCAATCAAAGTATGACGAGAAATATGAAGAAAAATCTCTTAAAGATACATGTGGATAAGGACAAGATGATTGTAAAGACAATACAACGTTGGCAGAGCAATTTCTAAATAAAACTACCGTTCACTCGTCAATGCTAACAAGTACCAAGCACATTCAAGTTTCACCTAGTACTGATCTGACCCAGTCTACCTCAACATATCGAAAATTTAAACACAATTTAGGATTCCATTCCAGCTCTATCGCTAACGGCCAAATAGCATAAATGGATGTTATCTTGGCTTGGGCGTCCCTTTCATCCCACAGTCTTGCCAAAAGCACCACATTACTGTTAATTCGTTCCTATCCTAGATAGGTCACGCATGCGTGGATTCGTTGTTTTTATTTGGGTACTGCAACTAAAATGGTAAAATCAGAACCTTATTTCGAAAGGCCTGTAGTCTATTTGTCTTTCTGTCATCAGGCTGTATCGTAGGAAACGTGAAAGTTAGGCTGTTGAAATTTTGCGCTGAAGTATTTATTTTGTCGTTATAACAACAATTTGTAGAAATAATATTGCTAAGGTCTTAAATCTGTTTCTCTTTAGTCTTCTTTAGTATTCGTACGGAATTATCTGTTTCTAAGGTCCGATTTGCACTTGAACGGTTTTATACAAGTTTATGTAGACCCAAATTTTACCTGAATATTATTGCTTTAATTTATTATGCACTTTCTTTAAGCACTGCTGCATTTTTTATAAAACCTATAGGGAAAGCTATTTGAATGAAATCGTCGTTTTTAATATACATACATACACAGAATAACGTCATTTCGATGGCAAATATTGACGTGGCTGGAGTCGCCAGCCCGATAGAATTCGTTTCGTAGTATTAAATAGAGTAGACAAAATTCTTAGAACTGAAACTCATCTGTAGGTAAGGTACATATCAATAAGTAGGTATTTTATTTAAAAAATTGAATAAAGCTTTCCTTTTTTTTTGGCCGCACCATACCTTAATTAGAATATACGAAAATACAGTGAGTTTAAGTCTCGTGTGACATCACTAATCAGTGAACTATTAACTGACAAGAGAATTTATTAGCAATCACTTTAATTTTCAACGTCTTTGTTTCGTTATATCGTAATATTTTATTCATAAAATAAAGTAAGTAAGAGTCTATTTCGTCATTTCTTTCATGATGATGATGATGATGTCTTCCTAGACGTTTCCGTCGACGGCGACACCCTGGCATAAAGTGGCAGCTTGGTTTCGATCATATTGTGCACGTGCATGACTTGCGAAACCAAATTTGGCCTTAAACACGCGGTCACAAAATGATTTCATAAGAAATACGCTACCAACAGTTTTTGGACATCGATATCTGCCACTGATAGACTTATTATATTTTTTAGTCCAATACCCTCATTAGTGAACAGCCAGTATTGATCTTCTGTCATCCTAGCTAATTTAAATAAATTCTAGGTAACGCATAAAAGCGTTGGTTCCACGAATCTTTAGTTATGCCTTCTGTTAACGAAGTAGTAACAACGTACTACTGTGTGACTTACAGAATTAATCAACCTTACTACGAGTTCACCTATAAGCTGATGGTTTTCTAGAAGGTTTTTATTAAATCTGAATTTGTCTGGGAAATGCTGATATAAATCAAATGGAAGAGACAAGAACATTTTTGTGGTTCTATTGTGTAACTTATGTAAAAGGAGGTAAAGATGATTTTCCTTTAAAAAGAATAGCATAATATAAACAAGTGTTAAATTATGTTATTTTATAAGGAGGCGCTTTTTCTAATTCTCATCAAATTAAAACGACTAGATTAGTTAAGCCAACTAATTATTAGTATCAGTAACTAACTCGGATAGAAAAAGAAATACTGCTTCAAAAAGTAATTTGTACGATTAATTATCTCAAGAAAATGAAACTTCGATTCGAAAGAAATCCAGAAAGTTTGACTATGGACGAAAACGGATTTCGTGATAAATGGTTACGGCACATTGATTTTAATGAGATTTTGAATATTTATCTTCATCCTAATTTTCATTTTGGATGAACGGTTCTTCCATTAAAACGGTGGACCCTATTTTGTTTTTTTTTTTAATTGGATTCTGATTTGGTCAATATTTATAATTTGGGGTTCAATGAGGGTCCAATATTGATTCGGTGTTACGCTTTGATGGGGAATAATAATTATAAAAGCTATTAATTTAGTCCTGTTTTGATGTGGAATATGATTAAATACCAACTGTTTTTTTTTATAACCTCTTTCGTGGGCATGCGCGAATGATTCGTCAGTTCGAAAAATATTCCGGTTGGATCCGACTCTAGTCGGGTAATTTCGATAAATACGCGTAATTAAATCATTCCATCATTGATTCATGGTTATTTTTATTACAAAATTTTCTTGGATCAATGTTTGAAATCGGATACTGTGTTAAAATCTTCAGAAATGTTAATAATTTTGTACCCTATCAAGCATGGCAAAAGTAGCAAGCAGTGGTAAGTAACACAAATATAATTGAGTTTCATAGCACCTAGCTATAGACTATATAAGATACTGTAAATAATATATAACAAACGTCTAGAAACAGAGCTAAGGAGAAAAAATAAAAAATAAAAGTCACATAGCATATTGATACAGTATATTGTCAAGACAAACAATGACAATTAAAACAACGCTGATACAAGTGGATCTAACTAAAGCCATTGACACAGTTCCCATCGCTTCACCCAAAACATTACACTCAAAGGATTGGCCTTCCCCAATTGTTTATGTAATAGCCACAATAATAATTATCCCAAAGCACAATTATAGTCTGATCGTTTGGCCTAAGTTATTGCCTAGTGGCAGTCCTAATGTAGGCTAGATACATATTTTATTGGTTCAACGGGATTGGCAAGACTGTTCGGTCAAATTGATTAGATGTGAGTCATGATTATTGAAAGGATGACCAACATGTTACTTGAATAATGATTTTAGAATTATTTATTACGTTTCTGTATCATTCGTTTTGTTGGATTTTGATTTGTAACTTTGTTGGTTTTTGGATCGGATAAAGTATTTGTATTTCTAGTTTCTGCGTAATATTTTCTGTGTGTTATTGTTTCAGTATGAGAAGCTAAAAGGAAAAATATTCAGGATTTTTTCCACAAACTTACTTAGTGCATGTGATTATTTTATGATACTAAATACAAAGATACCTAGGTACCTGTAATAAATTGTTCTAAAATCCCCTTTTATTAAAACCTCTGGTCTTGTCAGCTCCAGACAAATTGTGGGGCATTTATCCCCATTGAAATTTGAGCAAAAACATATCATCAATCTACAAAACGCAAAGGAGAACACTTATACGCTTTACCTAAAAAAACACCCCTACACCCTAGGCGTCTGTCGAATCATTAATAATGAAAACGTTACAATGCGCTGCTTGAACAAGCAAATCCGAATTAATCATGGAAGATGCGATGAATACTCGTACATCGCTCTGAATATGAATATAGAAACGGAATTTAGTACCGAAGTGACGCTCGTAGGTGATGCTAATTTTCAAGTGATTAAAACTTAAGTTTTGATTTTAACGTATTATTCTTTGATTTAAAACAAGCCGAGGGATAATAATATATTAGCCGATAAGTCGTTAAATAACGATAAAGTAAACTTAAACTTGAAAAACTTGTTTGAATTCCGGCGGGAGTTTAGGGACTTATTATTATTCATTGACTAGTTAGTTGTTATGCTTTACTGCTGATCTAACAAAGTTACAAAAACATGCTCAGGATTCTTCGAACTAATTTTAATAAAAATTAATCAGGAATTCTTAATCTTTTGTAGTCTCTAGGTATTTTAAGACTGATTTTCTTGGTGTCGCATAAAAATATATTGTGATCTCTTTTCAGTCACGGGATCACTTCATGTGAAGAGACCCGGTCCTTTTTAAACGCTTGCACGGAGACACAGGTCCAACATATAGAGGCCTTGTTGAGAACTTTCATATAAAATGTGATGGGGTATCTACTAGGGGCCATCCACCCCTGCTCTATTAAAGAACAAACATGGACGACCAAAGGTAGCTACAAAACTATTGCAAATAATATAAATAATAAGGGCTATTGGTATTAATAATGTTAAATGGAATGGTTTCCTTTAAAGCTATGGAAAACTATAGCACCTGAATTGCTATTATTATCTTCATAATATTTAAAATCTTTGTCATTTTTTTCCAACAAAATTCATTTATTCAAAACAGGCTAAAAAGTACGTACTTTTTGAACATCACAATATACATGTATAGACAGCACCCCGTATTGCCCGCCTTTCACCCCTTGCTAAGTGCTCTAGCTGTGTAGAAGAAACGGAATATAGTCGATAGCTGGATCCAATTCAAAATTAACCTAAAATATCACGAACAGAAACAAAAGTAATATCCATTTTGCTAGTGTATTCCAAACTAAAACTGATTTGGGTAATGAATGGAAAAAATCTTATTTGTCCGTCAAATATCAGATACTTAATTTATTTTAAAAAATCAATATGATAATACGAAAACTAAATACATTAAAATCTTGAAACGTATGGAATTGGTGGCTTGTTAGTAAAAAAATACTGACAAGTGACGTCACAAGAGATTTCAACTTACTGTATCATCATAATTTTATATTCACTGATCATCCCAATGACCTATTACTAAAAACAAATTCAAAAGAAGCTATTAATAATTTAAGTGCAGAACACACAGCAATATTAACAGCGACAGCCATGCGTGTAATCTTCGTATGAATAACTAAAGCAGACATAATCAATTCATAGCAAGAACTAATGAAGCTATCGAACGACATCTTCTGAACGATTAACTTAGATTAGCGACATTATGTTGACGGGCTGAACAAACACCCGACGTATGTATAAAGGACATAGCGACTTTGAACAAGAAATAGCTGAGATAGTGGTAAAAGAAACAGTTGGAGTATTGAGTTGGGTAGGTATGAAAGTATATTTGGTATGTTGTAAAAAATATTCGTAGATGGAAAAATAAAATATCTATAATTAAGTAGATATAGTCAAAATTCAGAATGGACAAAACAAAATAATTAGGTAGGTATAAGTATATAGTCAATTGTTTTAGAAAGTCGATAATTATGAAGTCGCAGTTATCTGGGAGAGAAAAATCATAAAAAACCGATATTAAACCGATGAGAGAAAAAATCAAATTCATTTTTGGTGATATTAAAAATAGCTTTCATATAAAATGTGGCAAAAATAAATTTACAACTAAATCTTATAAGTCTTACAATAAATTATCGTCAAAGCAATGCTTTCATTAATTACGCGAAGAACTAATTCAATTTCCATAAATAGAGTTACTCTAGTAGTCATTTTTATTTCCAAAAGATATTTACCTATCTTACAAAAAGCATTCGTAAAAATCTTCACTAAAAATAATCTGGTCATAGAAATATTTCGCCTCTTTACAAGAACAACGTGATATTTTATAAACCACAACTTTACAGGAGAGTAATTTTAAACATTTAAGCGTTGATAAATTCTAAAATATTGACAATTTTACCGTCGGAAAACAATTAAATTGTTGCGGTAATTAAAGTGCTTTCAGAAAATATGCAAAAAAAAACTCAGTTCAATATGAAACAAGTTAAAAACTGATTTAAAAAAACACAGACACACATGTCACGTTTTTAATGAAAATATGACAAAAAATGCTTGTAACATATTGATGTATCACATTGAAGGTGTTAAATTTAGGTGTAACGCTGTGTGATAAGTTGAATAAAACACACTATCAAAATAAAAATCTTGTATTTAAAAAAAATCAAATTTACGAAAACAATGGCTTACTTACACCATAAAATTAGTTTAAGGCACAATAATCAACAAGAGATCAATCAATCACATAGTACTTAGTACTAGCTTTAATTAAAATTATAAGGTAACTAAAAAATTACTTTCATACAAATAAAAAATCAAAAAGATAACTGTACTTAAAGTTATCTAATGGTAATTAACGTCTTCTAAGTTCTAACACAATTATGGCACCCAGTTTTATAGTACTTAGAAATTCAAAATAGGAACATTGCTATCAACCTTCATAAACATAGAATCACAAATTCTCTTAATACTAATAAAAACACTATCATTTTGAATGTAGCAATTAAATATTTCTAAAAAATACAATTCAAAAAATCTTTGTACTTAATCAGTCTTATTACAACGATTCGTAAAATGGCTTGTGGTATCTAGGAATGAGGTTTTTATTGACCAAATCCATGAGATCAGCTTTTTTTCGCTCTGCTAGTCCAGGTTTTTGAAGATAGGCCTTTTGCAAATCTAAATTAATGCTTTGACTATTATGATTTCTCTTTTTTTTCACCACTATAGCTTTTTTAAATAATTCGTCAGCGTACGATTCTTTGAAAAATATGGCATCGGGATCAGAGCTTTGAACTTTTATCATCTTCAGTCCAGCCAGTTTCACAGGATTATTGTCTTCATCTTTCATTATTGCAAAGTTCATTTGAGTGCATATACTTTTCCAATCAAAAAAATCATCGAAGCACATTTCATTAACATGAAATGGCTCGCTTTTTTTCCGTGCCGCCTTTATAGCCCCGATAAATGCGTCAGGTGTATACATTGGTCCTGATCTCAATTGCCTTTTAACTTCTCTCTCTATTTGAGAGTGAGCTGAATCGCCCTCGTTCTGCGTATGTCCTTTAACGAGGTATTTGTGTGTAATTGATCTGAGATTTGGCAGAGTTTTGACTGCGTAAGTGTACATTGAGATCATGAACTTATTTTTTTGCTGTCCGGCACAATTGTCTGAATAAAAGACAACATCGAGGTCTTCAGCCGTTGCCGAAATTTTCTCCAGGTATTTGTAAACACAGGTAGCTATTTCGTTGACACCTCTATTGGCGTTAGACTCATCCCATACATAACTCTCAACTAAATTATTTTGTAAGTTATAAATTGTTAAATTAAGTACATTTAGTTTGCACTTGTAGTAAAAAACTGAGATGTCTCCTTTGGGGCATTGGAACACTGCTTGAAGATCATAGACCGCTACTAAAATATTTTTGTTGTTCTTATCTTTTTCTTTTTCAATACGAGACAAATTCTTTTCCTTAAGATGTAATTCATAATCTTGTTTCTTAGATTGTTTCTCTTCATCTGTGATGTTTTTATAGGCTTCGCAAATATCGCATAAATCCTTTTTAGGAGTGAAAAACGAAATGTTAAAATCTTGTGTGAAAATACGATAAAATGTAATGTAGGTTCCATAGGGGACGTTTTGGGATTTGCATTTTTCTACATAATCTCTATGAAGATCTGTGACAGCTTTGCTACCATCAATATAATTTCGTTTTGAGTTAGCCCGGATATAATGTGACTCAATCTTCGGTATAGACTCAATAAACAATTTGATGCCATTTTTAATGCTTTCGTCCACTGCATAATGGTTTGAATGAGTACCTCGGTTATCTTTCATGGAAGAAATATTAGTGTTGCTATTTTTCTTTTTCAAAGCAGTCTCTATGGGTCGATTATTAATCCCCAAAGTATTTTTGAAAAACAATTTACAAACTCTTGTTTTTTCACCAGAAATCGTCAAAAAGAAAGCGTTGTTGTTGTTTCGAATAGTTGCAACATTTCCATCCGAATCAACTTTAACGTAACGTTGTTTTGGGATGACTATGTCTACGCTATTAGCAATAAACGTCCATTGTTTTTCTATTGCACCTAAGCTCCAATAATCATTTAAAATGGTCTGTCTTTGCTCCTCTGTAAATTTAAACCCACATTTAAATTTACATTTATCTTTACAAGAAGGTTTCAATTCACGACTTGGCATGTTTTTTTTTGATTTGGTAGATTGATAAGGCTTCCCACTATTTCTCAGTCGTTTAGCTACATTGACTTTCCAGTTTGCTACATTTAGTCTTCTTTTTTTACCAGTTTTAGTTGGACTAGAATTATACACTATTAGACCTACAGCATTTCCATTACTTACGTTTTCAATCGCAGAAGATTCACTGTTCTCTATGACACCGAGATCGTAGGATACCATAGCATGTTCGTTTGTAGACGAAAGTGGTTCCTCGGAGTTTTCAATGTTTGTTGAAACTATATTAGATGTTACCAAATGTTGATCATCCGAAATGTTTATATAGTTAGTAGTGATATTTTGTTCCACGTCAGTATCAGAAGAATACTCAGCACGTTTTTTTGGTTGGGCTTCATAATCAGGATCCTTTACTGAGTCGTCGCTGTCTGAAACGTTATAAATGCAATCAAAATTCTTGAAGTGTAGTGGTGTGGTATTGATTTGATCAATTACCCTCGAATTTTGTGAGAAAAGTGGGATATAAATTAACTTACCTTGATACACAGATGGGCCACTGCTTGAAGAACTGCTAGAACTCGAAGAACTGCTAGAACTAGAGGAACCGCTGCTACTAGTCGAATTACTACGAGGTCGGATGGAATCTAATGCGATGTCTTTGTCTACAAAAAGGAATGAAATAATGAAATTATAGGAACATAACTAGAATAAAAAAATATATTATCAGTACAAGTAAAAAAATACCTTCTGTTGATGTCTGCAATGTATTGGTCGAGCTTTTGGCATTTTCATTCTCATCTTGTGTTAAAGTATCTATCTGAGAGTTTGAATCACTTTGTTGTACACTTAAATTATTTTTAACACCTGTAGCTAATTGAACTAACATCCTAGATCGTGATGCCATCTGAAAAACAAATTCGTAAAAGTTACTTTATTTTAGCATGTATAATGTAACATTTTAGCATGATATAATCCAAAACTTAAAGGTTTTCAAAAATAGTGATGTAAAATAAAATAACCCACAGTAATTGAAAACGATTCATCAACAACATGGTTACATTCAAAGATATCACAAGGAAAACTTGTAACTTTTTCATCAATAATGTGACAATATTCATAATCTCATTCTCAATACTCATGAATTTTACAACAAAAACGAGTTAAATAACTAATATCACATTAATCAAGTTAAAGTAAAAAACAACAAGAAACATACCTTTGCACTAAAAACGTGGTATACTCGTGATGCCACGTTTTTTGTGAAAAGCAGGAGCACTTCACTCGTTGCGCGTGCGGGGCAAACTAACGCGTCGCGTTGTCGAAGTCGTGCGCCACACCGAAAGAGACAACGTGATAACGCCATTTGCCACGGTCATGTCGTCTCTTTCACTCATAGCTCCTCGAACATTCACTTTTAAAATACCGCGTTTTTGTAGAAAATAAAATTCGACATCGCGGTTTTGAATATCAAATAAAAAAAAAAACGTTTTTATGAGATGTCACGTTGCTCTTGTAAAGAGGCGATTTGTCTTATTATAATTCTTGACAGGGAAAAGGGTTGACAGTGAAAGAAGATGAGATGAAATCAAACCTGTCGTGTTCGACTACCGCTAGTGGATGAGGAGAATGAAATCAGGGACAGTCGGATTGTGGGCAAGTACGACCATTACACCAATCATAAAAATGCATAAATCTAAAGTGTTATTTATCGTAAGGACTGGAAAAAACGTCACCTTTTTAAAATAAAATTATTTTTGTCATCAATATCACAAATCGTAAACTTTTAATAATTATCTATCAACACAAAAATATAGGTAGTTGAACACAGTCTTATTTGGTTAAGCTGCCAATGTAGGATGAAAGTAGCGACGGCTCAAGCGCGGCTCCGAAGCAGGTTCCTATCAAGAAGAACGTTACAGTATTTGAGAATCAAAAAAGTAATACATCAGTATCTCGTAGTTAGGCTATAATTACACAAGTTGATCGATCGCAGGTTAAGCAACGCTAGATACAGTCGGTCCGTGGACGTATGACCATCTATGTTACTACGAGTTCCTCCGTGTTTCACAAAGCACGGTAAATTGTTTGTCCCGGCTGTTATTCATACATCTATGACAGTCGTTATTGGTAGTAAGAAGCTATAAAGTCTGAAAACCAGTCTTACTAAGAGGTAACTTACTGTCCACGTAACTGGGTTGAGGAGTACCAGTTGAGGAGTAAAATACTACATTGGATTGGACTCTATGCTGACCGCAACATAGTTGGGAAAAGGCTACGCTGATGATGATGGTAATATGAGAGGTATCCATACCGCTAATCGACAAATATGGTAAAAACGATACAATATGATAAAAACGTGGTATTGTTTTTATCAATACCACGTTTTGTGGTTACAATTATGACATGATTTCGTAATTGAATCCATTCAATTTGTTGTAATGTATAATTCTGGCCAACGAAATACGAAAGGTTTGTACGCATTTATCAAATCTATAACTGTCTTCATATATTGTACTATTGTGGGAAACCTTGTTATTAAAGTAACTCTACATATTAATGCGATGTGCGTTTGTCTTTAACGCTTTCACGCTAAACTATTTAACCGGTTTTGATGTTAAGGACAGTTTAGATCCAAGAAAGGGATTAAGAAGAACCGTAAGAATCGATACAAGCGGAACTGCGTGCATAACCACACGCGTTTGTACTACAAAATTGTCTTAATACGAGAGTAGTAAAAGACTATACAGAATCATACAGCGATAATAATTTTACTGAGAACCTACACTATAACAGAAACGCGTATATGATCACACATAAATAAACCTTCATGTATTCCAAACGTAAGCTTAAAAAGATTAACACTTATCTCCAAAATTCTATTTAACCTTCTCAAATAAAAACAACTTACAAATTGATGTTTCTAAGAACATCTGATATACAACTTAGGCATCAAAAAGATTCAAAACGCGATAAAATAAGCGCAGACAGCCTACAAAGCAAAGACTATCCGAATTTCTCTGAACTTGATAAAAGGTAACAGTTATAAGCTGTAATCGTAAATCCGAAAGATCAATGAGATAATACCAACATCGGTATCAAATCCCTCGTTAAATATTTACGTAATACCTCTTGGCTCACAGCAACCTTATAGAGCCAGTAAATATTGTATCTCAAGTGTCTTACGACTGGCCCCTGTTTTCGAAAACCCGACTTTCTGGCAAACATCGGTAACCAATGTTTTACCATCCCGTTATTCCGTTTCGCAGAATTCTCGAACAATTTCCAAAATCCTCTACAACGATTTTATGTTACAATTCCTGTATCGTAAAATGTATATATTTATCAATTTTATTATGAAAATAATTTTAATTTTTGTATCCAAGAATTTTACCTGCATTCAATGAGAACATTATTCAAGCTTTTTGAAACACTAACGTCAGCTCCACATAGCGCGTCGCATTATTTGAATTAATCATTTATTCAATTATAATATTATATTTTGTCCTTAAATTTGTGTCCTTAAATATGTCTATAAATTAAAATTATTCAAAATAAAAAGCTCCATTTCATAACAGGGATAACCAATAAAATTGAATGCAAATTCCATTAAACGTATTTTCAAAGAGTGTATTCAATTAAAAAATTCAATGTATTGGTTATGGAAGAGTGATGAATACCGCAACAGTCGAACTTTGTCCAATTAACCACAGAATATGATTCGATTACTGCTATAAAATAGCGAGAAATAGGCGATTAAAAGTTTTAACGATCTTCGACTTTATCTTATAACGTACGTGTTATTATTGGCTTGTGTTTGCACTTCATTTTATAAAATAAACGATGTTTTTATTCAGTTGTCTTATGTTTTTTCAGTTTAAAAACAAATTCTTCTCACTCAAAACGTGTTCGGAATTTTGAGATATTTGTACCGGAATGTTTAATAGTATTGCGCTCAATTAAATAAATGAATTTGATGTGTAGTTAAAAGGTAAGTTTAGGTTAATTTATTTTACTGTTTGTCTTATATTTTGAGAGATATAAAAGATTGAATTCTCGTTTATAATATCTTGAGAGAGGTTCTGAAAAAAAATAGTAAAAATATATTTTTTCAACTAAAACTTACATGATTGTCATCCGTTATTTTTTACACACACACAGTCACACACACACACAACACAGCACTTTACAAAAATCGATGTTTGGTTTTTTTGGGCGCGCTTCGGGCGGGCGGCGTGCGTCAGTTAGGCGGGCGGGTAAAGACTGCGGCGAAACTAGGTATTGGCGCTACCGTCGCTTGTTAAATCTCCCGGGGTGCGAGTGAACTATAATTTTATTAAAAATAATATTATATTTTGTAAAATAACTATTAAAAAATACAAATTTTTAATGGAATGGACAAAATCTGAGGTAATTTCGTTTTAGGTAAGAGATTTGAATGCGTAGAGTTACAGTTTTATATTTAGACGGCTAGCGCCATCTCTTATATCGATATGGAACTAATCGAGACGTCTGGTTGAGCGTTTCTCACGCGATGACGTATTTTCAGTCTCTGAGGAAATTTATATCTACGTATTGATATCGTTCTAATATTGTTAAGGAATGTAGTCCTGCTAGTATTTTGTATTAATTTGTGTCACTTCGAATTGTTGTAGAGTATCTATTGGCTAATCAATGTATCTTGATGGTATAGGTGTACCTTTTAACAAGAAATTATTATATCCGCGACTAGATTCTTTTTTTACGAGAATCTAGAAACTGTATATTTTTAGGTATGTGGAAGAAGAGAGAAAATGTGACTGTTTTTCATTAGAAAGGATTGGATTTAAAAAAAATAATATGTAACAACAAACTTGTTACTTTCTAGATAGCCTAAATTATATACTGAAAACCTAATTCCATTATATTTTATTATGTGACCTATTTCTATATTACAAAGAGGTCTATCCCTAAAAGTTTACGACCTATGTTCTCGATCGTAAATATTTTACTTTTAACAAAATCCACTTCAACACGGATCTGGGCAGACAGGTATGGGTAGGTTTTTCGAAGGTCATTAATCTCTTCAGGTCTGAATCCTTAAAATACATATAGCTCACATCTATCTCAAATATTAGTGGTAAATAATATATTTTTCAAATAAAAAGATGACCCACTGAGCCAAACTTGATGATTTTTTGGGGACAAAAGGAAAGCAAAAAATAAAACAAAATCGGTTCATCCAATCCGAAGTTCAGAGGTTAGAAGCATAAAAAACAAAATACTGACGAATTGAGAACCTCCTTTTGAAGCCGGTTGAAAAAAGACGCCTCTCCACGCCGTGCATCTCACTGTCGAGCTTCTACGTTCCCTCACTTACTATTTTAAATACGAGAGTTTGTTAGTATAGATAGATTTTTGTTGCTCTCTCGCGCAAAAACTACTGAATAGATTTGGACGAAATTTGCTACACACATAGTTTATAACATGGATTAACAGCAGGACAGTTTTCTTCCAATTTTATGCTCCCTTAGGATCATTTGTGTGACCTCACAACACCTAGTTCTGAAAGTTCTGAAAGTAAGGTTTGAAAGAGGTCTATCTGTCTGTCTTAGTCTGAAAGAGAGGTTAGGTTCATCCCCGTCTTGCTGTTTTTCTCGATGAGATTGTTAGCAACGCACTAAGTTGAGGCCCGAATTCATCAGAGTGTGCCCTCAAGTGAACGTTGCTGACGTAGTTAATTTTTATCTCTGCTCTGGCTGAATGCCTCTAAAGACTCGCCAAATAGTCCGGTGAAGTCAAAGTATGTGCTTAAGCTAACTGCATGGTTCTAGTAGAACAGTTTATTAAAAAAAAGTGGTTTTTTTTTGTTATAAGTTCGAATACTGGAATGCTTCGTAACTTTGAGATGGTTTTTAATATAAATCTGCATAGCGTTGTCATGGCAACCAAACCCAATTTTCGCGACGTGTCACGTCTTCGATCCCCGCGTAGGTCAAATATTTTGGTAATCAACGAATGCTTATTCTGAGAGTAGTGTCTTTCTGAGTGTGGCTGGCATTTTTTGGAACAAGGATTACAACAGCGATTACGGGATCGTTTTAAATAAACTGCTGTCAATTTAGACGTTGCAAATGACATAGACACTAGACAGTAACGACTGACTTAAAGCTGATCAACGTAATGGGTTTTCGGCTTTTGTTATATTTTTGAAATTTATCACTGATGCGGGTTTTTCGGCATTCGTGAGACTAGTTTCAACTCAATAAAACAAAAACAGTTAATCAACAATAAATTCAATCAGTTCTACTTAAAAATTAACAACGAATTTTAGGATTCCGTACGTAACGGATAAATACGGAACCCTATTACAAAGGCTGTATCACAAGAACCGTGATAGCTAGATAGTTGAAATTTTCGCAGAAGATAAATCTTAGTTGACGTAACAAAAGGTAGTAAAATTGAAGTTCAGCAACGATTACTACGGCTATGAATTTAATGAAGGACTAGTTTGTAGAGAACCCTCGGTGTCGCGAGTCCACCTTACGATTGTTTTTTTTTAATGAAAAATTAGTTGATAAAAATACCCTCAAGGAACTAATGTCTATATATAAACTTAAATAAATTCTTCGAAGTATTAATCGATAAAGATCATTTCGTGGAATTACGTGCAATATTGAAAGTGTTGAAGAAGTAGGTAATTACTGACTTGAACCACCTAGTCATATACTTTCTAATACATAGTTAGAAACGAATTTCTGATAAATATAAACAAGTTTGAAGTTTTAAATACGAGAAGTGAACAGTGCACGTCCTAAATATGAAGAATGAAAAAGAAAAATAAACTTTCTGCTATCGTGATGTCATGAGATCCAGAATGAGACGGCTAGACAAACTGTGTTCATAGTAAATTAAATATACAGAAGAATCTGTAGTCTGAACAGAGTGAATGGATCGAAAGGAGGCCTTTGCCCAGCAGTGGGACAGAAACTAACCAAAAAAAGAGGGTTCTCGTAGGAGAAAAACCCTTAATTCTACTCTCACATTTGCCATGCACACCCACCCTTATTATTATATACTCGAGGCGAAATAATGGCACGCATATGAGTAACTTCATAATGAGTATTATAGAATATTAATTCCGAACAAAGAGTTCCCATTTATAGACATAATCAGCTTACAATTTAAATGAACTTTCGACCCGTTAATGAAATATCAATTTGTTTAGTATTGTCCAATATTATTGCAGCATTTTATTTTAATGATAGATGTATAATGGTATGTGTATATTTTGAAAAAAGTTTCTGAAGTTTTTTTAAATGTTTTTTAGGCTGATATTTTTAATTTTGTTTGATTTAAATCTTTTTTGTTTCTATAATTAAAATCCGTCTATAAACTAAACCATTCAAATGTTTTCATTTAGTTAAATGTAAAGTTATTTTGACTAGTTTCAATTAACTAATGCTATAATAATAATATAATAATAATAAAACCTTTTGATTAAAAAATAAATGGTCTTTCGATGAATTGGAATTAAGGTATTATTATAAAGGTCTCAGAACCTTAGCCTGCGTATGGTACACTTAGAAAACTATTATGATTATATTTGTTGTAATACCTACCAGATTTTTCCCAACAGTTAGCAACCAACAGTCTATGTTCTCCTTCTGTCCAGACTTATCCGAAAGTAGGTCAAGGTCAGCTTCCATTCTCAGTGTATTTTACAAAGAGCCTAACTGACCTCCACAACCCATTCTACAGAGAAACAGTATGCCATAGAAGGACTGCCCAGAATTATTACAAGCTTTAGTATTTACATCAAAAGCAAGTCCCTCACCTCCGTCCAAATTAATAATGAACAGTATCTTGAGAGATAAAACGCTATCATAATTTAAATAGCTTTATAAAATGTTCATTCGCTATAAAAAGTTACAATAAGCCCGGATATGACAAATGGCCGCCAAAATTTTGCTGGCAACAATTAATCTTTCTTCAAACGTTCATGTACACACCGACTAGTGTTCTGTCAAACAAAATGTGTGTAAAAAGTTTTTCGACTTAGCTCCTTGGATTTTCGACCCTTATCAAGGATTATCTTGGGGTGTTCTATACAAGAAATGGCGGATACTTGATCTATTTCAAACGTTCTAATACATTGTCAAAGTTATACAATGTCAAACGCCTTTGGATTTAACTTGTCGTTCAACGCTAGGTATTTTTATCTATTTCTATTGTGGATAGATCAATTAATTTATCGTTCTTTTCATAACAGTTTTAAACCCATTTTTTAACTGGGAAAAAACTGCTTATGAACAGAGGGTTCATAGATAGGTTCTTCATAATCCTGTAATGAAATGTGTTCACTTACGAACATATTAAAAATTAAATACAAGATTCTACCAATCTTAGTGACCATGTGTATCCTAAAACAGTATAAAAACATTAAACAATAGTCAATTGCCGACTTGAGCGAGTGTAATTAATGCACGATAAAGTTACAGCGAGCGTACCTATTAAATATACCATTAAACTGAGGGATTTTGGAGATATACCGGATGCTGGGCTAATGTCAAGCCTTAATTGAAGAACATCTGGAAAAATATCTCCAAAAAGATTAAGAGCTCAAAATCTTTTCAAAAATGATATTTTGTTTTTTTGACGTACACTATAATATTTTCCAGACATTGTTACTTTTGTTTTAGAAGTCAGATATGGCCGAAAACCAACACGAAAAGACGGTCAAACAAAATTATGTAGCGAATACAATCTGATACTATTTACGAGGGAAAACTAACATATTCCATCTATTTGAGGACGGAGCCCTGGAAATAAGGAAAAACATTAATGTCACTGCATTACAAACCGTTCCCACAAAAGCGCCATTATACTTGAGATTCTACTTACACCACAAAGCAAGCAACAATATAGGGATCATGACATGTAAATTAAGGGTGTGAATGGGTGGGATTATCCCCCCCTTCCCTTACATGCCATTTTTGTCACTTCGTTTGTGTCCTAATTTTTCTTGGGTTGGAATTAAGGTGCGAAAGGTTTTTGATGTGAGACTGTCAAATTGAGGGGTTGCGAGATTCCTTTTGTGGAAAACAATGTCCTGATAAATGAAGACGGAATCCCCGAGCATGTAAAGAGGGCTGTTCTGACCTATTTTGCATGACGTAATAGGATTTGAAAAGTATGTATATGAGAAATAGTCGATGAAAAATCCTTGATGGAAATGGAATGTTCTGGTAAAAGTTTTCTGGAGACTACTACGAAATTGTTTGGATTTTAGCTAACCGTATAGGAAAGCCGTCGATAAAGTTGACGATCGTCGGTTACGAGGCAAACTGCCTATCTAAAAATACAGCGACAAAATTCTAAAATCGTCAGACACACACAAAGTGAGCCAAAATGAGATTTTCAGCGGTGCGACAAAATGAAAACAAGAATCTCCTCAAAGTAACACAAAACATTTGAGCAAATTACAAATGGCTAACAATAAACCATAATCGCGCCATAACATGACACATTAGGGATGCTCAATTTAACAGCACGAGATGAAAGCAAGCATTCGACTTGTAAATCCTAAGGAAATCGCGTATAAAATTTGCAACTAAGCCCTGTGAGTCGGCAGTGTGTAGTCGGCCTAACGCGCTCCAAATTATCCTTTTTCCGCTCGCTTGCGCTTTAGCGATTCGTTTGATCCCTCCTAATTAATTAGTTTGTCGTGTGTGTATCGTGTTTTAATTTTAATAATTTTGTCACTGGATTAAATTCAATGATGGATAAAATTAGTTGAAAATATAGGCCCAAAAAGCCTATCATTTATCTATTACAACTATAACTAAAATAAAGATTCATCTTTAGCAGACTATTTGTCACCCGACCGTTTTGTTTAACTCCAGCATAATTGTATCCTCTGCGTCCCGAATCCGACTCATTCTTAGCCGATTTTATTAAAAACTTAAACATCTGTCATCCATTTTATCCATTAAATCATATAATTTAACACAAATTCATCATCACAACTGCTCATAACAAACTCCTCAATCACAAAGAAGACTCCGATCAATAATGACTTGACCAAGGACTTCCTTTGAACAGATTATCCAAATAGAGAGAGCAACCACAATCTGTACGACAACCTCTCACATCCAATTACTGGCCGTGAATCGAGGCACTTAACCGCAAGCGGATACACTGAAAGGCCTAATTGTGAGCTGGAATATCTAGACTAGAATTCTAAAATAAATCTACATGATAATATAGTTACTATGTTGTTAATTCCTTTGACTTTTGGCAGGTATATTGTTGGAAAAAATTAGTAGGATTGGACTTTTTTTTATTACTTTTTAAGGGTGCTGCAAGGTTTCATTTTGGGCCCAATAATGGCTGTTGTTATATTTCATAATTATGTTAATTTTGTCATCTTTATGAGATTAAGATAATAGGCTCATCAATTTATCCATTAAGTGTCACAGTCATTAAATTATAACAAAATGCAGAAACTAGGCACTTTTAGTAAACATTTTCTGATCCTAAACGATCTCTCTAAAAGCATATTAATGTAATCATAAAAATGTTTTTCAACCATAATCATTTAACTGCAGGGCAAAAGTAAAAAGCTCATAATTTAGTTAAATAAAAACTTTTTCTTATTAAAAACTTGCTAAATTACTGAAAGCTTAATTATTTTTCATCATAATATAATATTTTAAAGAGGTCTTGATTTCAGTAGATTAATTTAGATATTCATATCTACACACGTTAACAAAGCTATTACATTTTATATATTTTCATTAGCAGTAAAGATAACAGCATTGTGCAGTTAGCACTCTGTAATTATTATTGTTTCACAGAAGCAAATAACAAAATTAACAATCAAATAAATTATTTAATTAATCGTTATTCTGTGTTCATATCTTGGAATTATTTTTGATTTAATTACTAAGAAATAATGAACCTTTTTGTTTATCAAAAGCATTGTTAAGAAACTAAGGAATAATAAAATAGGTGATGGACTTGTGTAACGACTCTCAAAGACGTGTCAACGAAAACCAGGATGAGAGGTGGTCGACGGTGACAATGGTCCATGGTCATGGCCCGACCGCATCAAGTGTAGCTTAATCTATGATCGATGCACTTGTATGTTCATAGCCTATCTACGAGCTTGTTTGGTAATAGGCAATTCTCAAAATTATATACGGCAGCAAAATTTAATACAAATCGAATTCTAAACAATAAAAGCAAACATATTTTGTTTTCTCAAATACCCAACGAAATATGGAAATTGGAAAATATAAAAACAAAATAAATTCACAAAACCTTTTTCGTTTTCTTATCACTTCTAAATACGTGCACCCTCGGACTTGCATGCGATTCGCACTTTCTTTATATTCATAACCTTAACACCACCACTTACGGTACAAAATGGAATGATAACATCTTTGAAACAACAATGTCCTGTAAATTTTGCGAGTCGAGCACTACAAAATTATATTTTGCGGTATTAGTATTCTGTAATGCGAATGTAACAAGGGTGGTTTTTGAATGTGGCTTTATTTTGTTGGTTTGCCAGCGGCAATTATCCAAAGTTTCTCAATAATGAAGTCACAAGTTGCAGTATGAGCATAGATGCAATATTTAGTTAATGATATACTGACTAAATTTGTTTGTAACAATTAACTCTACGAGTTAATGTCGGATGCCGCAACATATGTCACGGTTTATTGGTTCGGATGCCTGTGGTTACAATAATCCGGTATTCAGAGTTGAACTTTGGTGAACGGAAATTAATATTTAAGTAGATTGTTTAGTATTACATATTAATACCAGTGTGATTATGTTATTGGAGCGAATGTCTTCTTAAGCAATCAAATGAGATGATTATAACTGTGGTCAATAAATTTTCAAGCTTCATTTTTATCTGTTTCTGTTATTAAAAATCAAGGACATTAAGAATCCCTTGTATTGCTTCCAGTACTTTTATCAAAGTTTAGGTCACTTAATATGACAAGACTCTACAATCACAGCTGGCTTTGAAGTATTTATTTTCGGCTATTGAATATTCGATATCATTTTCTTCTTGTTAGCATATTACCATCCAACTGTAGGGTATATACCTACATCTTGAACTTTCTTCAGGTTTCAGTTTGAGTCATCTCCCGTCCAGGCGGTTCTGCCTTAGATTTATTGTAATGCTGAAGTTTCTTTTATTCTATTATTTTAAATCCATCATAACCTCATCACACGAAAACATCACCAAAAACCGTCGAGTTTCTTATCTAAGGACAGGTGTTGTGTACAAGCATCTATTAGTACGGCAGCAGTCGCTTTGGCTATTGCAGAACTGCGTCATGAATGTCAATAACAAAACTCTTCTTTATCAACATAAAAAATGTTGTTTTAAAGACGGCTTTAAACTAAGCATATGACTAAAGAATATAAGTAGTAGTTCCGTACACTTCTTCCTTGTTATGTAAAATTGTGTTCGCACCACGGGATCGCTTCAGAATCCTTTTCTACATTTCAATGAAAAATGTAATTTGAGATTTTAAGACTTGCTTATAATATTGTAACTGGAAGTTGTAAGACATATTCGCAGTTTGGATTCGGGTTTTTAAAATACTGTAAACGAATTGATAATACTAGTTTATAATAGACGCTAGATCCAATCCCAATGTCTGGATACTAAAGACAGCGTGCTTCTTAGAAGTTTGTGTTGTCGTATCTTCTCTTGAAACGAAAGCGCTTATTATTATTGAGTAATGAGAAAAATAATAAAGTTTAATATTATTTTCACTGTAGATGATAAAGCTTCTGCTACAAAATCCTATTGCTTGACTAAGGTACAACCAGTAAGGTACTACCTTCAGCCAGCAGTTAGATATTCCTTTTAAACTAATTCAATATCATCTACTATGTGAATTAGGAGTACTTGGCATTATATGTATACTATTCCATGAAGAGGTTCTACAGATAAAATAGTAGGTACCTTCATGACTGTCTAGTCCATCATCCTGAACAAAGCACCCTAATCTCTACTTACTGATAAACCAGCCTGAACTCCGATTAACCTAATTCCCAGCGTCCACGATCCCTTAAATTTTCATTGGTCACCCTCCAGTCATTGTGGGTGGCTATTTCCTAGGCCGACAGATTTCATCTAGACCCTACCAACGACTTTTTTTGGGCGGGAAATAAGTTAAATTTTATGAAAGAAATAAAAGGTACTTGGCATCGTTTTTTTTGGAAATAATGTCAAGTTTAAGGAAATTATTGAAGAAGGTTTTTGTGGAGAGTTTTTGTTTCAGTAATTTCACTAATAATTACTAACCAACGTAAAGTTTAAATGGTTTTTTTTATGGCCGGGGAGTCCTTGGAAAATATCTATAAATACTCTTTCTTTCCATCAAAGAACAATTACAAAAACCGCAAACAATATTTACTCCAAACCGCTATTCTATCGCAAAGCTAAAACGCAAAACTGGGAAAACAATATTGCCTCCATTCCATACATTAACTTAAAATTCCCAGCTTAAACAAAAGAACGAGTAAAATACTGTTTCCTAGAATACCTGCTAAGGTGAGTTCTACAATTGTGAATTCCAATCGAAAATCAATAGTAAGTGGTACACCGGGGCTACAGGAAATAAAGCTAGGACACACAGTTTGCTGACCGCTAGATATCGGGATGTCAGAAGATAATGCAGTGTGCACTGCACGTTTTTGCTGCTCTTCAACGAATTTGATGGTTATCAGAGATTTGGTGGAGTGTGCTAGTGGGATGCGGGTTTTTGGAAGGTAAAATATTTTTATTTATGATCGGTTACATTTATTTTTATAATAACGTTCCCCAAAAGTAAAAACAGCCGTTGTCTTTCTCACAGTTCATCTGAAAATCTGCCCGTCTGCCCATCCGTCTGTTACCAGTCCGCGTCCGTATTAACTGCCGTAGAGAGTTAGATTAGAGGTTGAGTAATTTGTGAGGTCATACATTTGTGGGTGCACTTTTTCCCTCAGCCTATTTGTAGAGCTTGCGTAACCCTCATTGTTGCGAATCTAAGTCACACTTAACGGATTTAAAGCATTTTTATTTTTACAGACGTTTACCTTGAACAGTGTAACGAACTTTCTTCAACATTTTTCAGTTTCATCTTAATCAAATTTTTCGTGGGTGTAATAGGATCTAGGTAATGATATTGCTTACATGTGTTTTAATTTCAGGGAAAATATGATAAGAGAGTTCTTATAAATATTAGGTTAAGTCTTCTTCTTCTTTATAACCTATTAAATCTTTATACTGAAACATTAAATTAAATTGAAACTAAATTCAATACAAAATCTCAGCTAAATTGAGGCCACGCGTAAATATCATTCTAAAATGCATCACAATTATTAATAGTTCAAAATTCTAGTAAATACTAATATAACTGTCCAGACCTCAGCTTTGGCAAATATTTGACCTTGAATGTAAGGTCATGAGGTCAACAAAGACGTTTCATAAACTGAACGCTTTAGTGCCGAAGTTATGAAATATGAAGGGGATGATCCTTGGATGTGAAAAATTATAGCAGAATAGGCATTTCAACATGTATAAAAGATAAATAAGTTATAATATTGTATAGATCGGTTAGAATATAAGCAGTTATTTGATTAAGATGAATTATGTTAAGGTTGTGTTTTTTTCACCAGGCTGTATCCTATGAAAAGTGGTAGATAGACCGTTTAAAGTTTTACAGATGATTAATTTCTTTTAAAAAAATAAGTTCAAAAGTAATAAATGATGCTAAGTTCTGAATAAACTGTTTGGGTGAAAAAACTGTTTTTACTTTTGTAAACTTTTGTACGGAATTCGCTCTTGATCGGATTTTTCAGTCATAACATCTTAAAGAGTATAAATCTTTTGCAGATTTCAGCTGAAATCAGTGCGTCCACGACGACGTCACGGTGCGCGGCGCTTGGAGAATAGGCGGCAAATGATCTCACAAGGAGAATATCTATTTAGTTTCTAGACTCCTTGTTGGTCGTAACATTGTGCGGCGCGTCAAAATGTATTACTTTTTTATGAAATATGTATGTCGCTCACTCACTCTGGGTAGGCAGAGTTTTAAATGGCATCTATTTATAAAACCGGTCAAGTATGTGTCTGGCTCACGACACAAAGGGTTCCTTACAAATAGCCTTGGTAATAAAAGGTTTTACACTAGATGGCGTTATGTAAAAGTTAATTAATAATTAATGAAATATTCAATGATTGTTTACAAGCAAAATAAGTTACAAAAACACACACACAAAATTAGCCAGTAGCAAATAAACTCACACATTTTCGTGTGTAATCACGTATTACACACACGCAAGCACCTTTAACGATAGAAAATTACGCTACCACTTAGCAAAAGCTTAAATCTTAAATAAAGAGATTACTCCTTCAATATAATACAATTTCCTAACGAGTTACCATTAGCATAAATACATAATCTTCTACAATATATTTTTCCAAATTAAATAAATGGACAGAGAAAGGAAAAGCGATGTTTTTTTTTTGTTTTTTACCTCTTTGCAATAAATCCAACTTCGTATTTACAGCTAATGATCTTCGTTATTTAGTGCTAGGCTTGTTAAAATACTTTATGCGAACTCGTAAAACGTATCTCGAGATTAAGTCGTAAATATGCTGTAGTTAAGACCATAAATCGTTTTAATTTAACTCGGTAACTAAACTCATTTATATACCGATCATATCGCTAATTGGGTGTTCATGGAATTTTATTTTTGTTGAGGAGAATTTGTTTTTTTTAATGTTTAAAATTTGATAATGCTTTTGTTTTAGAATTCCGTACCTAGCTATAGATACCTACCTATAGATTAAAAACAGAAGTAGGGTGCCGGTGTCTATCTGTCCATCTGTCACCTGGTTGTATCTCATCAATGAAGGTGAGAAAAAAAATGAAAATAGCACAAATTATCTATTCCTGTCTGCTATCGCTATGATAACAAATAAATAAATAAAATTTAAATTAAGGAAAGCTTCATTAAATCAAAAAAAAAAATCTTCTTCACTTGATATTACGAAATAAACGAATATACGAAAAACATACTGTTTGTTGCTTAACATAAATGAAAATTCCATTTCCATTGTTATACAGAAATACGTAAAGTGCTTCAAATTAATTCAGTGTTAATTCTTACCAACGGTTAATATTAATATTATGTACTGTGATTTAAATTCCAATATAAGCTTAAAGAATTTCTGACGTAATAACGATGGAATATATTAATTATTAATGGAAAAGATTTAAATGTTTCATTACTGTTTAAAATAACGAGGCCCGAAATAACTTCTGTCCGGTTTTAAAATAACATATCCTTAAATATTTCTGCGACCAGTCCATGTAAAATTATGGTATTTCCCTATATATATATTTCCCTTCATCTTTCATCAGAAGTGTCTTAGAATGATCAAGAGAGCATATAAAATATATTTTGAAAAAAGTCAAACTTGCACCTCTCACTTAAAATCCATACACAGAACCTCAAGACTATCAACACAGATTTAAGCCCTGTCTACAACATATATTTCTATAAACTCCTTTTAACTCCGAAGAAAAACCTTGAAATTCACCTAATATTCATTTAAATGTTAAAATAAATTACTAATCTCATACAAACTTACCATACTATTATAGGTCTCCATTTCACTTAAAAACCTCCAACAGTTTCTAATAACAAAAGCAAACATAAATCAATTTTTATTAACATTTCTAATATTCGATACAATTTCAACCTACAAATTTATATCTCAAATCCCCAAACAAATACATTAAAATTGTATTCCAATAGCAATCTAATCCCTATTGAGAATACTTTTATGAACTATAACCCACTTCATGACATAGTTTAATTGAATAGCTTCTCCATTCAAAGAGTCTATCATGACCCCTTCAAGAGTAGATGTGGAAGAAGGATGTCGCTCTACACCATGGATGTTCTGTCCCGCATCTGCCACTGCAATCATATTAGTTTGAGATGTGATTGTAGGCGCCCAAGAGCGTTAGCATTCAAGGTGGTCTGATAACCGATATTATATGCCACTTAAATCTACA
This sequence comes from Trichoplusia ni, assembly GCF_003590095.1. Classification (NCBI taxonomy): domain Eukaryota; kingdom Metazoa; phylum Arthropoda; class Insecta; order Lepidoptera; family Noctuidae; genus Trichoplusia; species Trichoplusia ni. The sequence goes on from NC_039479.1 coordinate 1,009,793, forward strand.
ATCGAAAATAGCTTTAAACTGATTTGCTTTTTTATCTGGACCATGAGATACTATCATAGTTTCCATATGCAAGTATGTATATATAGGGATACTTTCACATGAAAAGTTGTGACTTCAATCCATTCCGTGGCACTTGTATAGAGATTATATGTCGGTCTCTTATCGTATAAAGTCACCCACTTCTTGGTCAGAACAGGCGCCACAATATTGTTCAGATAAAGTGTCGTAGGTATCGAAGCATTGCTTGCTGTCTACTCCTCCAAGGTCAACGGGAAAACGTGAATTTTCAATCTTCAGCATTAAACATATCTGGCTGACATCCGGTCTGAAAATTTTCCATAAACTTTTCAATGAATTTTGTTATTTGATCTGATAATCTATCTAGTTGGAAAATTTTAGGAGATCTATGAATGATCTAGACAGAAAATCCTTCAGTCAAATATAAGACTGTATCAGCAAGAAAGGCTTCAAATTTCTTGGCACAGATTCACAAAATCAGCATAAAACTCTGAAAAACTTTGGACATTTATTGCCAAGTAAAACTAATATAAGCGACGCAATAAAATTCAATACACGCGTTAAAGGTGAGGGAAGAAAAAAATTTGAAAAAGAAATACTGGTAAATCATGTGCGATATTAGCCATAAATCAGCGATTATCCTTAGCCGCTGGGTAAGGTGAGATGTGGGGCCACGAAACTCAAAAACAAGAATAATATGGGAAAAATGATCCGAAAGAAAATTTTGTGACTAATGGGTGATATTATCAAGCTATACTTGGTATGGTCGGTCCTTGGATTGGTGATCTATGTTATAAAGTTGGTGATCTATGTGATAACGAGTTCCTCTGTATTTCGGCAGGCACGTTAAATTGTGGGTCCCCCACTCCCCGCTGAACTTTACACATCTTTGACAGTCGTTTCGCGTAGTCAGAAGCTAGGAAGTTTGACAACCAGTCTGACTAAGGGGTATCGGGTACTGGTATTTAGCTGCAAACGATTGGTCTGGAAGCCGATCCCAATATAGTTGGGTAAAAGGCTAGGCTGATGATCATTGATTTATTTATAAAAGCGTTTAAATACTTTTATTCATATAAACTTTAAATTAGGCACATTGGTTTCTTATAGAGTAAAGAACGGCTTATAAGAAAAACTATGATTAAGAAAGTAAAATAGCGGTTGCAAGTAAGGATATTTAAAGTTTCAAATATATGCTCTAAAAATGGCGAGGACTTATAAGGTATATTTAAATAAAACCCCTTTAAGTGGTATTCTTCTCGATCCAATAGTATTTTATCTTTACAGATCCATCAGCTAGCAAGCAAACTATAACTGTCAGGAGCAAACTTCGCTCGCCTCCTTGCTCCACATAAACATTAACGTTTTGTATGTCGGACGCATACGAATCGCACACAAAACAAAAGACAAGCCGATGTGTGTGTGACTTACTACGTATAACATGATATGTACATATTATATTATGCATGTGTGTGTATGTGTTAAACAAGGAGCTGTAAAAACTTTGTTAACGGCCTGCTGTAGTCTTTTTGAATGTTTTTTGTACTCGTATGTAATAGTGAAATATTTAGAAGACTTATGCTCCTTTCGAATCGAAATTTATATTTTTGGTCGATGGCTTCAGGCTTGGCTCTGTAACATTTAATAATAACAAAAAAAAGAGAAGTGACCAAAGATCGGGTAATGTGGCGCTCTCTCGTATCAGAGGCTAAACACATTTTGGGTCGCTGAGCCAACGGAGTAAGTAAGAAAGTAATTAATAATTTACATTACAAATATAAATGAAGCCGAAGTGGTTAATAACACTTGTATCCGGTTTGACCAAATTATAATTCAGTAAAACTTTTTTTTATTGATAAGCTTAAATTTAAACCGCTAAAGGTCATGTTGGAGTAAATTTACGTAATCTAATTTCAAGACACCTTCCACACACAACTACTCAAATAAATACGCTCACTTATAAATTATTAACATCCTTTTCTCCCAACCAACAAAAATACGCCGAAAACAAAAAGCGTAAATGTTAGCAAACAAAAACCAAACTGTATCGTATTAGCACAGGAAAGGCGGCTACAACAAAGACTTCCAAAGAGTCCTCATATACCGTTCCTTACCAAAATATATGTTTTTAGCACTTCGATATTTCTATGACAATCTTTTTCCGTATCATATACAAGGCATTTTTTCACCATATGTTATGAAGCAGATAAAATGTTAAGCGATATAGCTTCCTTTGTACTATCGCTAATAATCCTGTTTTTGATATTACTTGGGCCAGATTGTAGTTTTCCTCTTTACCGTTTATTTTTAGGTTAGAATATTTTTACATTTATAAAACAACTACAAATATAACAACAATAAACCTTGAGAAGATAATGACCAAAATTATTTCTTGACAGATGTTTTTTTTTACCCGAGTAGTTTTGGACGCATTCCGCATTCGCTAATGCGGAGACCAGTCTGAATGCAGTCGGGTTCGGGTTCTGATACATATGCGTAAGTGAACCGTGGCATCTTTTAAGTATAAATCTCCAAATGTTAAGTACTGACAAGTAATATTTTTACTATTTCAAGGCAATGTCCTCCCAACTGACTATAGGATTAGACGAGTGTTAAAAAACCGAGTGGTGGTGAGGTAACCACGCCAAACCCACTGCGTAACGTGTCGTGGGTTCGATCCCCGCGTATGACAAGCGTTTGTGTGATCCATGAATGCTCGTCCCGAATCTGGGTGTTTTTATGCATGTGACTTGTATATTTGTGAAATCCCTTGCGACGCAAGAATAAATTCATACTCAAATAAAACTAAAAAAACTTGCGATTAAAACTTGCACTTTTCTATAATAGTAACTTTTTACTCGTTATTGCTGAAAAAACTGTCATTCTTTGTTTACCCAATATAAACCGAAGGATCAGATAACATATAAACCCTATTCCAGAACCCGATTTTACATCACGTCGATAAGAAAACTTTAAACCAATATCAGAACTGACCGGTCCAAATTGGCACATGGACATATCCCGCTTAATACAGAATCAACACGCCATTCAGACGCAATGATTGCAGGGTACGTGTCGAATATATCGAGCATTGCTATTCACACGTCAACAGCGCATTGCCTTTACATGTAATTAACTTGAGTGCAAGTTTGTTTTGCTGCTTGGCCCGTTTGCAGTTCAGTGATTCAACGGTAATTATGTTTCAAACTGGTTAATGCTAGTTTCAGTCATGAAGTGCGAAATTAGTCTCTTGGGTGATTTAGTTCTGAATTATCCTAAATTAGATGGACGTTTTCGTGTTTCGTCTTTGTTAATTTTGGGGTTATGTTTGATTAATGATTTTTATTCTGTATCATAATAAGGTATTTCATTTTCAATAATACGTATGCAATTTGTTTTCAAAATCTATTCGTTATTCTTTATTATCGGGTATCGTATACAAAAGGCAAAATTACATACGACATATTCTAATTAGTATTATTCAGAAATACTCTTTGTGTTGCTCTTTACTCGTAAACTTCTTTAAAAATTCTCAGAAGTGCATGCTACTTCCAGACTTCCCATCACCGTTTACGCGTAATATTTACTTTGTAACACTCACATGAATGTGAAAAGACATAGATGCATTTTGGGATACGAACCCACGACCATTGACTTGGCAGCCCGTCTAACAGACAATTATTCAAACGCAGCTGAGTTTCTTCTACTCTCATTTCTATGAGCCTATAGTTAATGTGTACCAATGTTCTGTCTTAGTAAACTGACTAGCAACGCTTGTAATATCAACAGCAACTAATCCGGAATTAATTAAATGTTAATTGATGCTCACAACGTCACTATTACTATTGTAATCCTTTGGGATTCCTAGTACAGTCAATACAGAAATGGTTCATCGGTATAAGCTCATGCCGTGATGCGTATTGCAAGTATAATTTCCACAGGTTAAGCTATGCTTGACGTGGTTGGTCCGTAGATGGGTGACCATCTTTGTCATAACGAGTTCCTCCGTGTTTTGGATGGCACGTTAAATTGTGGGTCCCGGCTGTTATTCATACATCTTTGACAGTCGTTACAGGTAGTCAGAAGCTTGAAAAAGTCTGACAGCCAGTCTAACCAAGGGGTATCGTGTTGCCCAGGTAACTGGGTTGAGGAGGTCAGATAGGCAGTCGCTCCTTGTAAAACACTGGTACTTAGCTGTAACCGGTTGGACTGGTAGCCGACCCCAACATAGTTGGGAAAAGGCTAGGCCAATGATGATACTGAGGTACTGCAACTACTTTACTGCGCCCGGTTCTTCTTATCCCACTAACGCCCCAACATACAGTCCACTCCGCTCGCAACAGTTTTACATACATTCACTTAAACTGTTGTTTAATACATAGATTGTTGCATTTAGAATTAAAAAAAATAACCTTTAATATTAGTAAGATGCTGTAGGCTATTTATACACTTTACTCGAATTTTAAAATTGTCTGGACTTGAAAAGAGACTTCGACCCCTGAGTTAGTTTCGACATTTCTTCTCAGGGTAGTCAGATAGGAAATGTCGACTCCAACATTCTCAAAAAAGACATGTAAAAGTGATAAATTATCGTATTTGCAGAATAAATGATTTCTTTTCATTTCAATAAAATTTTCCGGAAATAGATGGCCTAACCTGCCTTATTATAGGTCAGTTATAATCTATAGAAGTTTTTTCAACAAATTCTATTTTATATATAATACTAGCTGTTTCCCGCGACTTCGTTCCCGTGGGTAGAAGATAATTATAAGTTATGATTTATACCTACCCTGTTTTTTCACAATTTCCATTGTACCTATCTTCGCTCCTATTAGTCGCAGCGTGATGGTTTATAGCCTAAAGCCTCCCTCGATGAATGGTCTATTCAACACAAAAACGCGAATTTTTCAATTTGGACCAGTAGTTCCTGAGATTAGCGCATTCAAACAAACTCTTCAGCTTTATATGTTAGTATAGATTTTATAATAATATTTACATTGTACATTGTCAGTTGTAATACAAATCTCAGTCCCATCCTTGAAACTTTGAACATCAACTGTACATTTAAGAGCGGCATTGTCGTGTTAAGTTCCATATTAACTAGTATTGTTAGGCTGACTTAACAAACGTGAAGCTTGGTTTAAATTGTCACGATAGCTTCCTCGCTGGATGTGTAAACAGAATATTATAATGATAGTTGTCAGAATGCTGGCATGGTGTGTTGGTATTACTGGTAGATAATCGGTACTTGTGTGAGAATTTTGAGGGAAATATTTTTTTTATTCTATTTTGTTTAGAGAATTTGGTATTTTTTTGGGTAAGTATAGTTAATGGAAAGTATCCGGTCAAGTACGAGTTAATTTTGCGATACTGAAGGTTTGGTACAGATGGGTTAAAAAAAAACAAATCAGCTAAAAAGTGGGTAACCTAGTTATTTATTTAAAAAAATCAAACTCTTGGTTATTGAACTCGTTAGCCTATTTAACGTCTATTTAGCCTAACGTGTCTAGTTAAGATTCCCAGGGTCAATTCCGGTTCAATGATTTTTTCGTTAAATTGTAAATGTTATCCGCTTCGCTGTTCTGTCAGTGTATAAATTAAAAATATAACATCTACTAGGTGTGTGATTGATATAAAATATGACGCCGAAAAAAATAATTTAAAAATTTTAGCTAACTGCATTTTGGGTTATACTGGCAATCAGAACCGTGGATAATTTAACTGAACGCTTTATACATAGCTATAGACCTAGGTTAAAATTTTAACTGTCAGATCACGTTTGTATTTGTATTTAGTATGCATTTTATGTCAGCTGCCTCTATCGCCAATGGTAGTCGTTGGTTAAATCGGATGAATAAAAAAATAAATTCTGAATTCCGATTTGTTGAAAATGGGCAAACTATATTAATTAAAGAACAAAAATATGTTGAAAAGAAATGTAAAAAAACATAACCATTACCAAATTTAATATAGGCCGTTTCTCAGGCACTTTTAAAACGTTACATTACTGACTCTAGTTGCACGGTTCATTCTTATAGCGAAGAACCGGCAAGAAACTCCATACGTTACTAATAACAAGACACAGCAAGATTAAGATTTCTGTTTGATGTTTAACCTTTTTAATAAATAAATAAATAAATGCGGACAACATCACACACATTGTTCTGAACCCAAAGCAAGTTGCTAAAGCACTTGTGTTATGGAATTCAGATACAACGAAGGTACCACAAACACCCAGACCCGAGACAATGTAGAAATGTGAATTTTTACATTGACCCGACCGGGGATCGAACCCGGGACCTCAGAGCTAGCGACACCTTGAAACCGGTGCGTACGCCACTGGACCACGGAGGTCGTCAATACGACTATAACATAAGTTCTAACAAGTCACAATACAAAGAAGAAATCATGAACACCGAAAAATTATAATTTGAAAAGCTACAGGTAATATAAGGTAAGTACTAGATAAGTAGGTACGAGTATTAAGGAGAGCGCTAGACTGTTAAGCCGGTTTGTCATCAAACTCGTACTGGTTTGAATCAAACATGTTTGATTACACATCTGATTTGAAGGTTTAAGTTTGATGTATTTAAATTAAAAAATTAAAATTAAATTAAAATACGTTTATTTTCAGGTATACACCCATATTTACACGAAATGACAGACACATACTTATACAGACAAATAAAACTCATACAGACAAATAAAACATTAAAAACAGAACAAAAACAACTTTTATAACTATTTAACATTATTTAGTAAACATTTATTTAATGTTTCTTAGGTAAACAGTCTTATGACGTCTACCAAGGTGTTATTTAATATTTTTGTCTTGTTGTTTCACGTGCACTGCTATTTGCGGCTTTTGCGTAAGCAAGTAATTACAATACGAAGCCCATTGTATTACATATCTATTTTTTGAATGAAAACCTTTTTCAAAGTCACAATCAAGCGCTTGAGAAACGTTAATATAGTGACTAATTGCACGGTGAAGAAATACATTTCCCGTGGAGAAGAACTAATTTATGACCAGCCTTAATGTTGAGTCAAATGCATACATTTCTTTTTAATTCAGGTCCTTGGTTTGATAGTTTGATTTGAAGGATCTTCAAACGTTTGAATCAAACATGCCTGATCATTACGTATTCCCTTAAAAAGACAAATTGCTCGAACAAAATATTGTTTTGACAGTCTCATTAGTCTATTGGAGATTGGCCTGAAAAATTGCCCGCGAGATAACAAAAATAATGAATTTATTTTTCAGTATTTTTGCCACTAAAAATGTATGTCAATTTTATATGTTTTCGTGCGTCGTTTTTTCTAAACCCAGATTGACGTTTCATTATTTATTTTATGGTAGCCCTTGTGTGAGTGAAATATATTTTTTAGTTATTGACAGAAATTGAAATATTTAGGTTACATGGTTTTTACTGGTGTTTACTTAAAATAAATGATTTGGATCAATTTTGCATTTTTATGACATTACATTCCTAAAATGTAGGTATACATAGTCTATGAGAACTGGACACTTTTTCATTTAAATGAAAAATAGGCTTAATTATTAAACAATTTATAAGCGTTACAAAAAGCATCTGAAAAAATGGATAACAATCTCATCAAAGTCATCTTAAATAGGTTCGTGGAAGAATCAAGGCATTGTAAAATGAAGCAAAGCAGAAATAAGCCTAAATGGGTACTTAACATTTTACTTAAAATTACAATTTATGATTCAACCTTTTTGTTCCAAACCTTTGACATTTAGAACTAAGAATTTCAACTCACATTCACCTTTCACCCCGATATACCCTCTGGTCCCTACATCGCTATTTACTTACATTTATAACTAACATAAACTAAGCAGGTACCAAAAAGTGTTAGTGCCAAAATAAACGTTTGTCCCAAGTTTACGCAAGGACTCATATGGTTATGTTTACACTTAGGATAAATTTTCACCTTGGAGTGCTATTGGTTCTCACTGTTATGTAAAAGTGATGTTGATTCGAGAGTCCGAGTGATGTAATAATTTGTTTCTTTACTTTCGTAGCTGATAGAATTACTGTTCATTGAGCAACACAATTCAAGAAAAACAAATCATGCTATTCGACGTAAGTCCTTATTTGCGATTTAGCAACGCAGTGTTGTGACTTGGACCTAATTGTTATTCACAAAATTAAAATTTTCAAAAACATTAAATCGTTTAAATACATATTTTTAAATTATAAAACGCAATAAATAGTCAATCTTTATTTATTTATTATTTTTATTTATAATTAAAAAGAAAAAAAAAACACTTATTAGAATTTGCGGACGTATTTCTCTTACAAAAATCTCACATGGTTCTCGATTTTCGAGAACGGCACTCATAGTAGTACCACAATAGCAATCTGTTCTGTCAATACGGCGCGGTCCTTGTTCGTGCCCGCAGCTGTTCTGCTGACACCATATGTTGTGTTCTCCTAACTAATACCAATGATGTGGTTTCTTGTAGTCTACCCTTCTCTTACCTTTCTATTCTTAAGCGTTATGTAAATAATAAAAGTTATTTTGGTCAATAATGGAGACTGGGTCTAATTATTTCAAAGTAAGCGTTATTATTTTTCGTGAGATATTTTTAGTGCAATCCGGTTTGGACAAACCAAGAGTGCTCATTCTATTGAATCTCTCCAATGTGCTGAACTGTAGCTAAATTCGCGTTACTTGTCAATGATGATCATTCCGTACAGTTGAAGTTTTCTATTCGTGTTCTAATCTAATGCAATGTGACATTATTTAAATTCTCAGAACTTACGAACTCTGTCTTGAACATTTAATAAGAAAGTTAATTGAAAACTGTAATTCTGCTGTCGTTTTGTGAATTCATCGTTTTCATAAAAAAAGGGATGAATTCACAAAAAAATATTCAAGACTGGCATCAAAAACGAAACAGCGCTATATTTATATCAATAACATATTGTCAGTATAATAAACGCGTATGTTCCGAGGAGATAGTACAGGGTAACTATCATTTGGACAGGGCCCAACATGACGTCACTCGAGCGGGGTCGGGTGCCAAACATAGCTATCAACAGCGTCCTTACTTCTAGCATGTCGGCTACTAAGTAATATAGTACAGTCATGAAGATTCTTTAAGACTAGTAATAGGAATAAGTAAATTAAAAGGCTGGGATGGTAAAGAGAAGGACGCAATATATTTTTTTACTCCCTTCGCCTTTTTGTATAGTTTTGACCGTGATCCAAAATATACAGGTTACGATGTTTATATGGATCCTATATGTATTAGGACTGTCGTTCTGTCTCAAACTGGGTAAGCAGATATAACATGCCTACGGTTTACAGGTCGAATAATGATGTCCGTATGGATTGAGGAGCCACTTTCAATTTAAAAAGGAAGCTCGCCCCCTTATTTAGTAGGAATTGGATTCCAAAAACATACCGAATCTTGTCGAAAAATTAAATTTCAAAAATGAATCATCCTAGTTTAATTCATATAACATGGTCACCCTAAATAGCGAATTCGTAAGGAATATTTAGAAGTGATTTGTTTTTCAGATACCGAACATATACAATGTTGATCTGTGCATATGTATTTAGTAGACCGTTTATACTAAATGTTAGTGTCTCTGGTATTTTATTCCGTTTTGATCTCAGGTAGGTACAGTCAATTATTTATTATGCAGACGTCACGATTGAGGAGCCAAATGAAATGCATTTATTTATTAAATTCGCTCAGTCTACTACTTTGTCCATATACTACAAATTCGAACACACTTACTACTAAATGTCTTTAGAGTGGAATATAAATTGACCAATAACTTTCATGGCAATTCATGCTCTTGTGTATAGATCGAGGAGCCACATTAAAAGTATTGTATATTCTTGAATATAAACAGTACTGGGCTCAAATTTTTAGTAGACACTATACACAATTGCTACTAAATGATACAAAATTTTCAAAAATATACATGGAATACTTTCCGTGTTTCAGGTGGCTCCTCAATTCAGATGTTTGGATTGAGGAGCCACATTCACAGTTACATAACTTTAGACATATTATACTACAAATTTCAGAATTCGGTCTACAAAATTATTGATTTCCCTACTAAATAAGGGGGCGAGCTTCCTTTTTAAATCGAAAGTGGCTCCTCAATCCATACGGACATGAATAATGAGGATAAGGCCAGTAGGAACAAAGACATACTTAGTTGTTAACTAGGTTTAGTTATTTTTTGTTACTGTTTTTAAGGTTCTGAACACTAATATTAAACACAGAACCGTATTACTGAGGCACCGCTGTCTATCCCTCTGTCAAAAGGCTATATGTCATGAACCGAGAGACGTAGAGGAAATTAAAAAAATATATTTATTTCTGTTTTTTACTGCAAATATAATAATGCGATAGTTAAATTCATTTATTACCTAACCGATTTGTTTTTGTCGAACGAAACCTTCAGTGTCGCTATCAAAAAGGTGTATTTTTTTTTAATTTTCTTTCTTCTCACCAGTCTTAAAGACCGCTAATGAGGTAAAAGTAATTCAAATCCATGTTCTAAATCCCATCACCACTATTTTTTTATTTACGTGATTGATTGACAAACTCCCAAGCCCACAGCTTCCTCTACAAACTTTGATTCACTGAAGCACAATCACCTACATTCGACGAAGCTAAAATAAACAAAATGCTGAAGAAAACACATCACTTCAATGTGTCATTGTTTCGTAAACTTAATAAAAAGTTGGAAATATACAAAAAAAATACAGACGAAGTCAGGTTAGAAACTTTGATAATACATCAACGAGATAAAGATAGACAGGGTTACCTCGTAGAAAAAATGTTGTGTTTTGTATGACTGTGTCATTAATCAAGCAAGATGTTTTGGCTTCCTTGCGGTGCTGTATTAAGGTCCTGCGTTTTTGGCTGTAAGTTTGTCAGTTACAAGGCTGTATCCCATGAACCTTGACAGTTGAAAGTTTCCACCAGGTATCAGTCATGTATTTCTGTTGCCAAAGTTTAGTTAGTCATGGTGGTCCTCAAAAAATCTCTTTTGGGATCTAACTAGCAAGAGTTGAGTCAGTCAGGTCTTCATATCACTCTCTCTCTCTCACTATTTTTTTTTGCAAACAATCGGTTTCAGACCATATTGCGTATCACTCAGTCATTACTATTGTTCAATTTATTCATTAGTATCCCTCTGAGGGGTAAACATCTCCCTTACCTCCTTTCATCTCCTTCTGGGTCTGCCGCAAAGACTGTTTATTTTTTGGTACGCTATAATGTAATATTGTGTTATGTATTTGTCGATTATTATGTAAGAGATGTCTGTTCTTTAAGCCTATTTTTACTTTTAAAATTATACTAAGAAGGTGAAATATTCGCATCTGAAACCGCGAATCTGCAGTGATCATAGTAGTCAGCATCCGCATCAGCATTTTGGCGACCTCCGTGGTCGAGTGGCGTATGCACCGGTTTCAAGGTGTTGCTAGCTCTGAGGTCCCGGGTTCGATCCCCGGTCGGGTCAATGTAAAAAAATCACATTTCTACATTGTCTCGGGTCTGGGTGTTTGTGGTACCTTCGTTGTATCTGAATTCCATAACACAAGTGCTTTAGCAACTTACTTTGGGTTCAGAACAGTGTATGTGATGTTGTCCGCATTTAGCATCGTTCTTGGTAGTATTATTCAAACCTTCTCTATAAGTAAGAAGGACTATTCTCAGCAGTGCATAAATAATATAAACAGCAGTATATGTATACCTAGTCTAATATCGTTACATATTATTATTCTATATTATCTTCTAATACATAAAATTCTTGTGTCACAGTGTACGCAATTGAACTTCTCCGAAGGGCTCGACCGATTCTCATGAAATTTTGTATGCTTATTAGGTAGGTCTGAGCATCGGACAAAATCTATTTTTTGTGCTCCCATTTTTTATTCCCTAAAAGTCATTTGTATGGCAAAAAAATGCTTGTTGGGACAGCCAGTGTTATATTATATTTGGTTTGTTTCCGTGGTAACCCTGAACGTATAGTTTCACAGTTCATAACCTTTTGTTCGTTTCGAAAGTTTCACTGTGTTTTGTTTATTAATTTCATGTTTTGATAGTTTTGTTTTATTTCGTTTAGTTCCTGTTTTATTGCTTACGCTCCCGACGTTGTTTTGTTTTTGTCTAGCAATATTTTAGCGTGTATATAGTGTTGTATTGTAAGCTTTATGAGTTCTTTGACATTCTCAACAAGAATTTTTGAAATTTCTTAACAAACTTACAGCCTGGGGAAATGTCTTTGCAATATTTCAATGTCTTGAATTTGTTTCTAAATACTACTTTTAAAATAAAATACAATAAGATTACAGCTACTTTTAGTAATACTTATTCAACACATTATACAAATAGAAACAAAATACATTAAAAAAAATATCTGTTAGACCTAAAATAAGCCATCACTTGCTTTATTAGATCACACTCTGCATCGGTGTTGCAAATCTTGTATATCATAATATAACGAAACAGTAACTAAAGTTTATGCTGCTATGACCTTTTGTAGTCAGAGCATGCGCTCAACGAAACTTTATTAACCCTAACACACACGTCTAACACAAAATAAAATAAAGTTTGCCTAATTCGTCTATCGCAATATAAATCATGACGATCTTAACAACATCCAAAAGAGAACTCATCTTTGTTCCAGAAATAATTGCGAATATTTTGCTAACGCCCTGCATTTGCTAGATACATAATACAACTACACTTGAATAGCAACTATCTCCCTCACCTCTCAATATACATAGTCAGCGTAATACGCTTGTTTCCCGCTAAATTTCATAGCGAATTAGTTTGCTGTAGACAAGCTAATTCAGAGCTAAATTGCGAAGATGAATCTGTTCTTGTATAATACTGAATTGTGTTTAGTGATGTTAGACAATCTTTGGTTCTAAGAATGAATAAAGCATTCAGGGCCCCGATTCTGCTATTTACAATGGCCGTTGAAAAAAAATCATTTTGTACGATTCATACATGAATGATACAACAGTTTACTCACGGAGTCGCGAGTCGAACTCGCCGCCGCGTCATAGTGTTAAAGAGTCTGGTTGGTTCCGAAACTAGTCGGATAATGCCGATAAATACGCGTGAGTAAGCCATTGTATCATTTAAACAAAACATTACGTGAATAAATTAAGTATTTTATCATGTACATTTCTTTCAACAAGTAAATTTTTAAAATCCCTGGACTGTTAAACAGGTCATCCCCTGTCACTTTTTATTGGCTTGAGCGTTTTTTGTCGAACATGTCTAAAACACTCACACATAATTCACCTTTATTACAAACTAAATTGAAATCACTCAATCCTTTAGGGAGCTATGATACGACAGATAGATGGACACGTCAAACTTATAACAACTCGCTTTGTGGGGGTTAAAAGTAGACCTGATGGAAAACGGGACTTTCATGTAACTGTCTAAGTTATTCAAAATTATTTACGTAAGCCTTAACTAACAATAGTTCAAAAACAATGTAAGAAACAAAACAATACTGAGCAGAATTAATTACGAATATAATCATCAGAACGCTTGAAAATCAGAAAAGACTTACCACGACTTACTTATAATAATATTATTGTAAGTGCGAAAGAGAGATGTCGCTCTACGCGGTCTAGCGCGCTGTCCCGCTTACACGTCAACTTCAGTTTCACTTGAATCGTGGTAGTAGGCCCCTCAGAAAGAGCTAGTAGTTTCGGACGATTTTAATTACAATATTTTCCATAGGGACGTGGCGGACACGTGATTTATGAAGCAATTTCCCTATTGTTAACAGAATAAAACGTAATCTTACCACTTCGTTATAAGGGCATGTTAACTTGCCTATTGAAAGCGTTTATGTTATTTTATAGTTTATGTCACGTTACTTAAGGTTTAGTTTTGTTTGATGTTCTGGTCTGATGAGAAATAATTCTAGCCGCAAAAAACAGACAAAATTAAAGCCGTTGCAAAGTAAAATAGGTTATCAACACTATTAAAAAAAACTTGCCCTCTCAAAATCAAAATTAAAAAAGGTGCTCATTTAACATGCATGCAATAGTTGAGAGACCAAAACAGAACCACAGGATATAGCTAGTCAAAAAATAATTAAAACTACAACAACACAATTTTATATTCTTTTAATTAACATAAAGTCACGGGCAATTAAGTCTTTTGCTATTTTTTTCAGGCGAATTTCGGCTTACACAGCGTAATAGCGGTTGCAGACCTTTCACACTGAAAAAATCCAGTTTACCTTATGCATTCGTAAATTGCCATGAAAACGGTTGTATGGCAACTGTGCATGTATGAAACCAGGCATAATGTGAAAAGAAATTACGCTGTTCCGTTTATGTTAGCTATTTCGTGTGCGCTCGGCAATTGTCGGCTGTGTTCGGAGCAAATTTTAAATGGTACCTATTTTGATGTTGGATAGCTTGTTATCATCATTAGTATCTATTTTAAAGAATGCCATAAGAAGGTTCTACATTATACTGGCGGCCTTGTGGTTCTATGCCCAGATTGCAAACACTAGGGGCAGGTTCGATCCCAAAGCCAGGTAAACTAGCAATTGGACTTAAAATTTACATGTAATTTTCTATTCTATGAAATGACTTGCAAACCGTGAATGAAAACATTGTGAGGAAACCTTTATTATAAATATTGGAATCTGAAATCACCAAAACACAGTGAGCTAGCGTTAGGTTTGATGCAGAAATCCTCCTTATATGATAAGAGGCTTGTGCCCAGTAGTGAGACGTATAGGGGCTGATATTTTAGTTATATATAATTTGTTAATATATCTATACTAATATATAAAGCTGAAGAGTTTGTTTTTCTGTTTGTTTGTTTGAACGCGCTAATCTCAGGAACTACTGGTTCGAATTGAAAAATTATTTTTGTGTTGAAGAGACCATTTATCAAGGAAGGCTATAGGCTATTTAACATCACGCTGAGACTAATAGGAGCGAAGATACAATGGAAAATGTGGAAAAAACGGGGAAAATTTTACCTATTCCTTTATTTTTGTAAAGCAAATATACTTTTGCATTATAAAGCTAGTAATTTTACCTGCCAGCTTCTAAGCTGAACCTAAAATACAGATGTAAAAAAAAGCACAATCCGAGTGCTTTCAGGGGTTCAATGCGTTTGTGCATTTATAATGTTAAAAGCAAAATCGTCCTATACGTAAAAATATATGGATTTACAATATAGATTTTGTCCAGGCTGCAATACGAATCTTACACTACATACGATCAAGTGACTAAGTCTTATGCCACAGTTGGGCAAAAGGCCTTACTTTGATTTTTTCGCTCTGTCCTTTGCTTCTTCTAGCATTTGTTGTGGTATGAATCCAGCTCGCCATGCTATCTCATTCGGTACCACTATGCACCTACTTCATCCCACTAGGTAATTATCAGGAAAGCGAAAATGAAAAATAACAATACAATATTACACGGTCTTGACAACTAAAATATTGTATGCGTTTACTAGCATTATAAACGTTTAAAATACGCCACATTAAAGGCAAGGATTCTTCAAAAATGACTCTATTATTGGTTACCACTTGTTACTACTCAGCAAACAATATTCACGGTACAATAGCACCAATAGAAAAGACATTATCATTTTCATTGCTCAATCCGAAGTTCTTTTACTAGATTCCGGCAGATAAACCTAACGATCGAGACTGTATCAGGTAGGAATCTGTTAAACGGAAAAAAGCGGATTGCTGCCTAATCCCATCATCATTCGAATCACGATTTCGAACACTCGACACTTTTCGCACTTGCCCGCAATAAGTACACTATTCAGTACATTTTACTAGCGATAATTCCTCCAATAAACACGTTTTGTTATCCATTGACGAGTTTGTTAGGCAAGGTAAGGAATTGAGTGATGTTGAAGACGCAGTGTATAGTGATTGTAGTGTGAGAGTCGTTATGCAGGCTGGACAAAATCGATTTTGGTAAACAGATCACGTCTATGAGATCCGATAGTTCGTACTTATGTTTGTATCAAGGCGAATGGCGGCGAGTTTATTAAAAATCTTCAGTTTGTTTATGAAAGCATTTAAGTTCTCTTGTTATCTTTTATGAAGTTATAGAATCCTGTTTCTGATATTGCTTGTATTTATTCTGCTCTTTGGAAACTGGAAATACTGTTAAAAAAACTGAAAAGCGTATTCAGGTGCATTATCTTGATAATTATTCCAGCTGCTTTGTGAGCTTATGCATTCCTCATGTACTTTTGTTGTTGGATGTATGTTTAATAAATTTAATTTAGTGACAAAAATAACAGTGTTTTGGTATAAATTAGCAGTATTTGAAATGTTGCTAATTAAATAAATAAAAAAACCGCTTACTTGTCTTCATAAAAGCAATCATTTTTATCCAAAACAATAATGCCTGATCCATATTTTTTGAGAATTTCTTTTGTTGGTACAAAATTAGTAGTATCTTCAAGACTATTTTTCACAACTTGTTTAACGAAATTTCCTTTAAGTCTTTGTGTAGGAATAACTACAATAGAAGACCATCTGTGTTATGAAATGCTTAGTCATAGTGCACCATTTCATCCCGTATGGATGCCGTAAGGGAAATATTATGCAGAGAACCACTCCATGACGGCGAAGCGGCAAAGCTGACCATTTATCATGACCACGTTTCATATTATTATACTTTGGAATGCAGATGTCAAGGGGCCAAAAGGGGCTATAGTGACTTTTTAATATTTAATGTGATTTAGTTTTCCTGTATTATGGAATAAGTGGTGGATCTCAAATAGATTATGTTGTTTTTTTGGGTAGTTTTGCAAAACTAAGGTTGGTTTTATATTTGTAAAAATATGCCATAGAAGGGTAAGTTTTAATTGATTTTTTTATTGTGATGCAGTAAATGAATTGTTATTATTATATTAAAATCTCTTTTAAGTCACGGGATCACTTCATGTGAAGAGACCCGGTCCTTTTTAAAGGCTTGCACGGGGACACAGGTCCAACATGTAGAGGCCTTATTGAGAATTTTAATCTAATATGTGATGGGGTATCTACTAGGGATCATTCATCTCCGCTCTATGGGAGAACGGACATGAAGAATCCAAAGTAGATACAAAACTATTGCAAGAATGTGTGTTTGAACAATTAGGCTATTATATTATGATAAGTTATGTGGACCAGTTAGTTGGATTTTCCAGAAAACTATGACATCTGCCTCTATATTAAAATTATTATTAATTCAATGGGCATCGGACAGCTGATATTAGAGGTAAAACTGATTACTTTTAACTTGGCTGAATGGTTTTATAATTATGTCATTCCCAATAAGTACCGAAAAATCTTCATGTTTCTGAGCTCATTAATAATAAATGGTTTGAATACATTTTTATCACTATTTTCTCTTTTATGAGCTAGCATGCAACAAGACAGCAAGCAGTGCTTTAGCGGAGACCGGAGTTGACAAATTGCCTCTCGCGGCTTACCGAACTCGAGTTAGGGAATTAACATTAATTTTAATAACATTTTAAGCTAGTCACTTTTAAGACCATTTTTCTTCTGTACAAGTATTATGTCATGTAGAAATATTCTTGCATTTACCAGAGTTCGTTTGGTAAAGAACTTTCAAACCAGCCGAGTGGTATGGTTCACGCCAAACCCAATGTGCTAACCCCCGATGTGTTGCGGGTATGATCTCTGCTTTGGACAAGCATGTGTGAGATCCATGATAGAATTTTCTGAGTGTCTGGTCTGTGTTTTGTATTATTATTTAACTTATTTAAATCTTCAATTCTTTAATGAGACCGTTTAAACGAAATATGAATGTGTACATGCCTGAGGAGCTCGTGGCTAAGCTATAACCGCATAAGTGAATCGATCACAGGTTAAGCTATGCTTGACGCGGTTGGTCCGTAGATGGTTGACCATCTATGTCATAACGAGTTCCTCCGTGTTTCGGAAGGCACGTTAAATTGTGGGTCCCGGCTGTTATTCCTACATCTTTGACAGTCGTTACAAGGTAGTCAGACGCTTGAAAAGTCTGACAGCCAGTCTAACCAAGGAGTATCGTGTTGCCCAGGTAACTGGGTTGAGGAGGTCAGATAGGCAGTCGCTCCTTGTAAAACACTGGTACTTAGCTGAAAGCGGTTGGACTGGTAGCCGACCCGAACATAGTTGGGAAAAGGCTAGGCCGATGATGACATGCATGTACATAAATAAATAAGCTATAAAAAAATCGATAGATATTTATTTTGAGCTTTGCTTAATAGTGGGGTCTTGGATAAGCGACTTAAATGTAATCCAGTGTATCAAAAGTATGTTCGAAACTTCTGACATGATACAGCAGACCAATAACTTATAACAATCTTTAGCCCGAGAAATATTTAGGATGAAATGCAGACTTTACGATTCAGTCTAGACAGGGTCCACTACAATCGAGAAAAATTCTCAAATATAAATAAAAGTCAAACAACCAATAAAGTCAACAGTAAGGAAATTAAGCCACTTTTGTAACCCAGTATTTCGTTCCAAAACTCCCCTAAAATCATTTCACAGAATAACAAAAATAATAAATTGAATTTTCATACCGCAGAAATACCCACAAGAGTGCAATTTATCAAACCGAAGATGTGAAGTTCTAACCTCATTCTGTAACATCGGAAACTTAGGAAAAGTGTAAAGAAATCTTATTTGGGACGGTGCTGTGTGATGGATGAGATTATCGTACGCTCTCGTTATAGAATTGAAATAACGCCTTTTATTTAAGGGATTTTTAGCACCAGCAGACATATTTGGGTACTATTTTAAAAAGACTTACGATATCACGGGAAATACAGGATTCTATAACATTTTTTGGCGAGAAAAACATAAAAACCGACTTCTGAGCCAAGACTTGTTGAAATTATGGGACCAAATGACAGCTACTCCACGTTAAGTGAAAAAAAATCAACAAAATCGGTTCATGCAATCCAAGGTTCTGTAGAAACCAGAAAAAATACGTAATTTTTGAAGTCGGTTAATAGAGACTGTTTTGTTTTTGGCTGAGGCCTATAGCCTTTTTAAATACGTAATACAACAAAAAAAAATATTTAAAATACATCAACAAAGCCCGTGTTACAGTAAATATTGACCCAATCAGACAATGGGTCTTATACCCATTGTCTGATTGGCTCAATTTCTTGGCATAGCCAAAAAACTTTAAGACCCTTAGAAACCCTCTACGTATATTGATTTGTTAAAACAGTCTACCAGTTCCCATTTCCTAATATATCTACTTCCTCCCCAACCTTGTTCCAACTACCTAAACAAAGTTCCGCCTGAAACAGACTCACGTGCATATTAATAGGAATTCAACACGTAAATCTTCTTTGGAGTAAAACTCAACGGCGTGCAGATGCAATTTTGCAAAAATGCTTCGTCCTGCGTCGGCTTGTCATCGGCGTGGACCGCCGCGGGCCGCCTCGCCGACTATATTATTGAAATTTTAAAATTTACTTTGACTGACGCTGTTTAAGTAGATTTTCCTCGGGAATTCTTGTCCTGTTGGACATTTTTGTAGGACGTAAAAAATAGCGTTTGTGCTTAGAGTTGTTTTACACTGTAATCCGGGTTTTGAGGTTATTTTAAGCGAAATTTGTGGAGAAAATTTATTTAGCGTGCAAACGTTTTAGATATTACTTTACGTTAAAAATTTCAATATTGAGCTAGATGTATTAATAATAAATTTGGTGATCTATATATGGTTCTAGTCATGTCATAAAATGCCATTCCTAGAGTTTTTTAACATTTCCGGAACAATTTAATTCACCAAAAGTCACAAACTACTCTTGTATCTGATGTTTTCAAACATATTCCCCATAATCTTTCTTTCCTACAGATATAAGCGAACCCATGTCATGATGAGTTCTCCAGGGAAGTGGGTATTAGGCGGCACTTGTCACAACTGATGGATTGATGCCTTCTGTGTAAATGTGTTGATCTTGATGTCGAAATGTTTTTGGTTGTTGCCGAAAATATTGATTGGGTGACGGCAAAATGAATTCCGATGTTAAAAATCCCATCCCTTTTCAAATGAGGATTTAAATGTGATTTATTTGTTCTTGTGGGATGCAGAAGCGTCAAATTCCGTTTAAAAAGTAATTTTCACTAATTAAATGTTTTTTTCTTTGAGTGTCGAGTGCCATAAGTGTTGGTGTTCAACTAAGCTATCACATTTTTTTTACATTTGGCAAATGCTGAATCTCATGTTTTTGACTTTTCCAGGAAGTATTCATTGAACTTCTTCTGATCGACGACGTCGCGATAAAATTGAAGGATGCTCTCTTTGATCCGATGTATTTTCAGCTCAGTGATTAAATGTGATTAAACATGTTTATATCCTAACAATTTCCTCATGCTTCCACTTTCCTTAAGTTGCTAAATTTGTTTTTCCTATGAGTAGGATAATGTTTAAAAATTTTCTACTTTGAAGTTCTGTTTTTTTTTTTAATTATAATTAAAGGATTATTACACGTGTATTGTTCAGATAAGCGAAGTGTAAGTATCTACATTGTACCTATATCAGTGAAGCTAATCTTAGTGAAGTTTCAAAGGGCGCGTGTCTCTTTTCACCCGATTTCCCTAAATGTCCCCCAGAAAACGGGCTGTTTAACTTTACCCCTAGAAAAAAGGAAACGTTTGAAAGAATTTCTTAATTAAAGACATTTTTACGCTTGACATTTCTCGCGTTTGAACCGAAATCCTTTTTTAAGCCATTGAATACTGTTACTGTTGGGTTAAGTGTATTTTTGAAGACTCTGTTTTGTTTTAGTTCTCTTAAAGATAGTAGTTGTTGATAAGGCCTTTGAGCGCTGTGAAGGTCACTTTCGTCTAAGGAACATTTTCGACAGGGCGGCATTTTCTATTGCTTGACGTTAAAAATTTGAGGTTTTCGTCTAGAGGCTAAACTTCAGATCTGCTTGTATTTTTTTTGCATTGTACTTTGGAATTAGATTCTCACTTTATAACGTTTTAAATGGAGCTAATACGTTACTGATTAAATGACACATTGTTGCATTAGTGTAATAAGGGCACTTGAAAGGTAAACAAAAACCGGTCAAGTGCAAGTTGACCTGAGAATGACGCTTGTGTTCCTACAATCAGATCAGTCACTAATCGAATTTATGAAATGGTACGATTTTTAGTGTTGTAAAAACGGCAATAGAAATACATAGCTTGATGACCTAAATTTCAACAGTCTAGTTGTCACGGTGAGAAACTTTAGAAACAGGTTAGGTTTCGGTTTTACTATTACCTTAGCTTAAAAAACTAATCAGAATTCTACTACAACATTTAACCACATATCCCAAATCCTATTTAAAAGAAATCGATCAAATCACCAAACACCTCACACATGCTTTCAAAACGCTCCTAAAGATCATGAATCAAACGGAATCGCTTGTTCAGTGTCTTCAGCTGTCAATATAAAATAATACTAAACAGCCGATATACCCGACGCTGCAGGAAATCGCACGCCGACGCAAATAAGGCACTTGTCAGCGTATTTGAAGCCGGGACCGTATTTTGTTAAACGAAGCTGCTATGTCTAGTTTCTGCTCAATGCATTTTTGTTTGTGAGAAGATTAAAATTTATTGGAGCAGAACGCTATATAGATTTTTCGAATGGATTTTTATGTATGTTTTTTACTATTTTATCTCCTTTTTGTAAAAGGTATTTCGTGGGATATCAGTTGCTACGATATAGCATTTCAATGATATCTATGTACTGATTAGACACATGCAAAGTCAGAGGAACAAAGTCGTTATCACTATTTTTGGTATTTAAATTTTGTTTATAACAAAATCATCGAATTTAATTTATACCTTATATCTTAACTCTACCTTTGATCTACAAATAAACAATTTTGATTTTGATTTTTGTAGCCAACAAAAAAATAGAAGAATAAAAAATAATTTGTATAATGAATTCAAAATATTCCCCATTTATTTCCTAACCAATTATCCGTACCGCGGCATCACACCCCATTCTTTACAAACACTACAAGGACATACCTAGTTTGTTCGTATTTACATAATAGTGCCTCTCTGATTGCAAATCGGATCGGCTTCGGAGTCTCGGAATTGTCTTGTTCCATCAAAACGGCTGACTGTCGATTGTGAAATTCAGGTGATACAGGGATATTCAGGAGTACGGCTGAGCTTGTTTCCACATGTTAATGTGAACCGGGTTCTGTTCCAATTACATTTGTATAATTGTAGTGCTATTGTACTGACAATTACGGGAATGGTTTTTATAGTAAATATTAATATGTATTAGGTAAAATAAGTATGCTATAATAATCGTAGCCTAATAACTTTATAGCATTATAATAAAAAGTTGATAGTGGTTTCTTAGGTTTACGCGAATGTTAGACATTGAAATGAAGTTTCATTGTCTAACATTCGCGGATTTAATTTTAGATTTTAGTTCCCGACGTTAATAAAGAGATGATTTTCGAAAGACTTCTTACGGTTTAAACATTATTTTTTTAGTTCTTAAGTTTATGTTTCTTATATATATCCGACAAACGGATTTCATGCAGATTTCGGCATAGGGCGTGCAAAAATGTTTAATTAGGCTTTGTACAAATTAAAATCAACAAACATTTTAACTTAATTACCGGTCAAAGTCAAAGTAACACCATGAAATATAATATCCAAACTACTAAGAACCCCAACTGCAGCATAAAATTCCAAGTTTCGGAATCCAATCCCTCTCAATTGCAACTGGATTGCAAACATCGAGATCACAATACACTTTCCTATTCTCCTCGACTCGTATCAGCGTTTGACGTCCAAAGATGCAGGTTTGCAGACCATTATGTGTTGTACGTCCGATGGAATGGGGTCTTTGAATGGTTTAGCATTCGATCTCATTTCACAAGTCTTTTAGTCTGAAACAAACCGTGGTTTAGAAATTACTACTTTTGGAGAAGTTTTATTGGCTGACTTATGCTTACATTATGATGTAAAAATCTTGTAAATATTTTGACTAAGGAAGTTTATTCTTGTTTCACAAACACTCAAATCACATAGACAGGATATCAAGACTCAGAACTTTAATTCGTGGATCACATGCGGTGACCGTAACCACTCGACGACCCGTGCAGTCAAATCTATTAAGGTGCATTATAAATTAAATAACAACCCAATCTATTTCATTACCAACCTATATCATTGTCACCAAACTCTCACACATTATCATAACACTACTTAGAAGTCTTTAGTCAACTAGACCTTAAACCAATCACCATACATCTTACAGTACCATCGTATTACCCTAATCTTCATCCAAGAAAACAAGATCCATCCCTCACTATAATTTATTTTTCTCAGCACTTTATAACGAAGTAAAAACATCAACAAATTGAATTTGCCTCAACTTGCCAGATACTATTAATTTGTCGCCTTTGAAAAGTTTATTCATACTCGACACTATTGAGTTGGTTCTTCGGCCGTCTTTAACTTGGAAAGATGAGGGAAATTAAATTTTCACCTCGAGCGAGGCAGCCTGAATACGCGACATTTTGCAATGTAACCACGACTTTGCAAATAGGTGACTATCACTTACTAAGATGTTTTTAAGTTATCTCAAACTCATTTTTATTGAGGGAGGTGGAAATTGATTATTTGCACGCCTGCGGAATATGGATTGGAAAAGTAAGGAGTCTTAAATTGTGCATTGGATTGGTAGTGGTTGGAAAACATTACTTAACTAAAAGTCAATTAAATTTTAGACAGTCATAAGAGAGAGATGCCAGAATCGCGCAAAATATTTGCGGTTTCAATAATTTCGTCACAAAATGAGAATTAAAAGAAATAAAAGTTAGAAATAAAATAACGCTTTCTCCACTAGAGTGACTTGAACTTCAATCCAGGATGGTTTTGTTTTTTTTAGGTCACCACGAACATGCGTAGAATAAATAGATTTCATCTTCTTTATGTAGCAACGTAAAGTAGTTTATAACAACGATTCACATCAAACAAATCTCTTTGGCTGGATAAATTACACCAAGAAAAATATAAAATTTTCCGCTCCAGAATGAACCTTTTCTTCCATTTTCTGATAGCGCATCGACTCGAACAGTTTATTTCAATGAGAGCTGCAAGTTGTAACTGGTCCAGATTTATTAGCCTTTTGATACTGACTTGAAGTTTTCTATTCATGTATAGACTTGGAGTTCTGTCAAGTTGTTGTGGTCCAAAGAGTTTTGCCCCAGTTTTCTTTTGTTTGTCTTTGTTCTAGAATTATCTGGAAAAGGTATGGGTTTGCTGCCAAGATTTGTAGGAACATCCCTTTTGGAAAGTTTTGTTAGTGATTATAAATGGTTTTCGTGGAATTGATTATGTTGAGGGGGTGGTTTAATCTTTTGTCAACGGTTTGCTCAAGTTTTCCTTTTTATAGTCCTTTTAAAGTTATCTTTAACCATGCTTCGATGATCGAGGCTTCTTTTGCCGTTCCTATGTTTATGAGATTATTATTATTGGTTTCAGTATTAAAGCGTACAGGTTCCATCAGCTAGAACAGTGACAATTATTGATTGTAAAATTAAAAAAATGTATTAAAAAACTGAAAAATTGCGTTCTATCTATTTTTCATTACTTGGCAAAACCTCTCGTGTATGTATGAGAAAATAAATATTATCCTAAAATTGTAATACAGTTGTTGAATTATCTGACCTCGCAAAGTTTTTAATATAAACACAACTCCTGTCAAATTATATTTTACCAAAAGCCGCTTAAAAAAACATGCCACGATACAACACGAGAAATATTTACTTACAAAGGTCAACTCAACTGAAGTTTTACATAAATTTTCAGCTGAAATATCAGACAGCCTGGAATATGTTTTGAATATCTACAATGTTATGAAAACCTAACAAATTTTGTTATTGGCCTAGTTAGACAATGCTACGAAGATTAAATTTCAAAACACTTTACCGGCTTCAAAGATATTCAACCGCCCAGGAGTGATAAGACAAGGTTCTCGTGTGGTCAGGGAACCTATACACTTAAATAACAACCTTAGCAAGCTCCCATTAAAATCTAATTTCCTTCGAAATTGGGAAGACGTAAACGTTGACAATTTACAACATTATCTTTGCTATTCGAAATTAGAATGCTTTGCAAAATTGTGTTTAATGTAGAGGTGATAGAGTTCAGGTGGTGTTTTTGGGATTAATTTTGTTCTTTTGTAGGGTGGATAGTGTCTAGTTACACTAATGGAAGAGTTGGGTTAGGTGTCAGAATACCAACGTTTGATAGAAGTTATATTTCAGGAAACAAATTAATGTCAATAACCTTTGTTGAGGATTCAGTAAGATTTGATTGTTGAATAAGTTGTCAGCGTCGGTTGTTTATTTATCAAGAAGAGTAAATCGGCGTACATTATTTACAGCCTGAATTTAGTTAACCTAGTTTTAGTTTAGTACCTTATGATAGTCATACAGTATGCAATACCACCTGTTATTACTAATCAGGTTGTGGTGACAGATTAGGAAATGAAATGAATGAAATGAGATGACATGTTTTGCTCATTATAACACCTTCTCGAATACACAATCGTAACAGCTTTAAAAGTATTTGTAATCTTTTTTAAAGAATCTGCTCCCACATTATTCATTTGAATCTTTGTGTTGCGGGGGCTTAAAAAAGATTCAAGTCACATTAAAAAAGACACCCAGTTTCGAAACCAGCATTCGTTCCAGGATCACGAGGACTAACTTAAGTTCGAAACCACGACATAGGGTTTGGCGTGATGACTCCTAAGTGCGTATTTCATTCTCTATACCTCCTTTTAAAACAAAAGTACAGGCTTTGTCCTTGCAATTCAAAATCAAAATCAAAATCAAAAAGTTTTTATTTCAAATAGGCCGTATCTCAGGCACTTTTAAAACGTCATATTACTGACTCTAATTGCACGGTCCCAAAGTGTCATTCTTATGGAGAAGAACCGGCAAGAAACTCCATAAGTTACTCTTTTCAAAATGAAATATTACAGTAGCATTTCCATTAAAATGAATGTCTGCAAAAACAGCGTAAATTAGCAAAACAACCCGAACCCACGACATAGGGTTTACCGTGATGACTCCTAAGTACGTATTTCATTCTCTACTCCTCCTTTTAAAACAGAAGTACAGGCTTTGTCCTTGCAATTATTATCTTTATACTAACAAATGGAACTTTGATAAGAATTTTGAATCCTGCAAAATACAGGATCTCCTGTTCCAAATGAAATGAAACCTTTGAACATGTCAGCTTGGATAGAGACATGTCTTCTACCAGATACATACAGAATTTTTTAATAATTTTGTTACTGTATTATCAACTGAAAAAATTGTATTACCTTAATATTGCATCTTATTTTGTGGGCATAAGGTTCATTTTCGCTTACGCTTCAAAAAGCTATCACAGCCAGCAGAATAAGGCACGTTACTATTGTCTTAATAGTTTATTTTGTGTGCAAGCTTTTTGAACAGGTTTTGTTGAATATATTATTCTTATATCTCTATTTTAGCTTATGTACGGGCAAAATTAATATTCCCTAGAAATTAAGTAATGTGAGCACGCTTTAATTAAAAGTAAAAGTTCTAATATGTGATTTATGACTTTAAGGGACTTTTGTAAAAAAATCTTTGGTCTTTATAATAAAATGTAATAAAAATATTTAAATTTAGATATTTTTTCATCATCTCGATTTTTCATCTTTATCATCATTATCAGCCCATTTCAATACACTGAGGAACATAGGCCTTTCCCATAGCAGATACTACTACATCTTCATCTCGATGATCATCCTCATTTTCTACACGATTATGGTTATAAATCCCTCACGTTACACGCACTAAGGGAGTTTTTATGCAGAATTTTCATAAAACATAACCAAATTTTAATTTAATAGATTTTTTCTATTCATTTTTATGTTGCATTAAATGGCGATTGGCGTTCAGAAAACTATCTTCTGGCAGTATTATTTAAAAGAATAATGCCTTAGAACAAACTTTGTCCAGATATGCTGAAAATGAAAACAGATTCATATTATGATTCTGCAAAACTTACCACAACAACATTTTAGATGCCTCTAAATAATTCAAAGTCGTTTCACAGTTAGCTTTTAAATGTTTGTTTGGTAACGAATTTTATTGTTGTTTTTCGTATGAGTTGGCGTTACCCGTGGTTGCCCGGCCGTCCGGTTGTCGGGTTTCCAGTTTTGGACTTTCGGACCAAAATTGTTTTTGTAAAAATTAAGTCGTTATAGAATTTGGTAACGAGTAGTCGAAATGTTTTGTTTAACACCGTCAGGATTATTGTGGTGTGGAGTTTGTTGCAGTTTCTTCTTCACAGTTAGAGCGCTTAAGGGTGGGAGATACATCATGGTGCCATCTAATTGTTTTTATGCTGTTGACGTTCATAAAGTGCTACGTACCTTAGAAAACGTTGATTTAAAATAAATAGATTTTGATTTTTTTGTATTACCATTTAATAATATTTCAAGATATTTTTTTTAAGTTTCAATTTTTATTTTATTTTGCTAAAAAGATAACTTCTATTTTATTCCAATTGTTTAAATGAGACAGTTGAATAAGCATTGCATTGAATTAAATCTTTCTCATTTTTGAACACAAATTGCTTTTTACTACGATGTAGCAAAAAAATAACACTAAATAAAGTTAATTAATTATCTCTTTAAAAATAAAATGCAATATCTAACTGCTGGCCTGTTCGTCTAGTGGTAAGTGGTTACCTATTTTACCTGAGGTCGTGAATTCGATTCCCGCCCAGGACAAATTATTATTATACCTACGGTTTATTTGGATTGTGGACGGTAACTGATGTTTAGAAAAAGACAAGTATGTTTATCAGTTGTTTATATAATGTGTACTAGATTCATAAACCAAGCTATGCTTAGTGAGAAAATAAATATATTTGTGTGAACGTTGTGGTATATTATTATCAAGTTCATGCCGCAGAGTACGTAATTACATTTAATTCTAAAACGTCTTAATTACATAGGCACGGCATCTGAATAATTACATGTTAAGCAAGACTTTAAATAAATTATTTTAAAGTTTATTTCAGACTTAAATGGAAATGTATACCTAACATATTTGTAAAATGAAATTAAAACATAAAATACTGCTTGTTTTTTTTTTATAACTCTTCTTTCTATATTTACAGGAGGTACGATACTTCTTGATATTCTAACATAGGATATTTGACAAAAAAAACTATAATTTATAGCTTCTCACCACCAAAGACTATCAAAGATATGTGAATGACGACCACGGAGGAACTCGTTATGACATCGATGGTCACCCATCTACGAACCGACTGTATCAAGTGTAGCTTAAAGTATAACCTCAAAAATGTCCTTTTTTATCTTTATTTGACACGGAGAAGTTTGTTATACTCCTAAGTAAAGCCCGACGAAACCTTTGCAATGGTTTGACTATAGGGTCAAAGAGTCTCTTAAAATAGTATGACTTAAAAGTATATTCATCATTCAGTCATAAATGAAGAAAATCAATCACACCGGTACCTACATAGACAATGCACTGTTACTCAACTAATTAGATCTTTCTCGACCTAGATTGTAGTTTCAAAACAAGTAAAAGAAAAACGAAAAACGGTTAAGTTCGAGACGGACTTGCAACACTGAGGATTTTCTACAATACAAGATAGTGAAGATTAAAGTTGCAAAAAAAGTGGTCACCTGTTAAATTTGTGAGAGTCGTATTAAACTGGATTTCTAATTATGTGCTACGAGTTTAGTGACAAGAAAAAAACATTACATTTCAAAATTTCAACCTTAAAACTATCACGGTTCATGAGAAACAGTCTGGTGATACAGGCAAAGCTTAGTAATGGGATTACTCTTTTGCCCTGTGGTTACGGAACCCTAAAAAACATCGACGCGACTTCAAAGAAAAATAAAAGCAAGTTCTTACAATAATAATATCCATGAAACTCCCTTGCGATCGCAGCACCAACTGTCAAAGTTGAATTAAAAAAAGAGGAAAAAGAAAAACTTCGAACTTAGTCTTAATGTGTAAAGTTTTTAATATTTTTATGATTTAATTGAATTACTTGTCGAAAGTTTTTAACGATTTCCTATTGCTGTATTTGTTTTAAAGTAGGTTAGATTTATTATTGTTAAATTCTCGGTAAAAAGTCATTTCTAATATATTGAAAGCTGAAACTGAACTTATGTGGTTAAAAGACAGTCACCGCGTAAAATTGCACGAAAAAGTAATTAGAGAAGTACGTTTAATTAATTAAAGAGATTGTCTGAACAAACTTGTAAAATAAAATCACATATTAGCATTATTAATCTATACTAATATATAAAGCTGAAGAGTTTGTTTGTTTGTTTGAACGCGCTAATCTCAGGAACTACTGGTCCAAATTGAAAAAATATTTTTGTGTTGAATAGACCATTTATCAAGGAAGGCTATAGGCTATATAACATCACGCTGCGACTAATAGAAGCGAAGATACAATGGAAAATGTGGAAAAAACGGGGAAAATTCTAACCACGTAGACGAAGTCGCGGGCAACGGCTAGTGCGAAAATATGTGAGTGTCTTATGTTTGCGTGCGTGCAAATTTGATAAAATTCGGAATAGAGGTAACTGATACCTTGGCTTTTTTAATCTGACTACGTTAAAGAGGCTACTTATTGGCAACTTTAACCGTAGTCCAAGCGAACTAAAATCAGCTAGTAAATAAACATTTGAAATTGGTACAGTAGCTTTTGTGCACCAACAATTCAAAATTGTCAATTTTAGTACTAAAATATATTTCACTACTCTGCTTAATGTTGACTATTATAAGTACAAGTGTTTCATGCATAACTTGAAAGCATTTTATTAGAAACACTCAGTTTTAAACGCAATGCATTTATGACACTACACTTTATGTTTCTAAACAATTACGCCGAAGTTGTGCCGTTTCTTTTGCTAGGGTTGGCACACATTTGGTTAAAGTTTTTGAATGACTAGCGGGTTTAATGTCTGATCTTACGCTTCTATATTTTGTTTGGATACTGTGGAAGTAGGTTTTTATCTATGATGGTAAATTAATCGGAAGAATATTTACACTTCTTTAATATTGCGTTATAATGTTATCGAAAGACAGAAAAATAAAGTAATTGAACGTAATTCATGCGTGTTGTTTAAAGCTTGCAGCTGGCTTGCTTAAAAGGGTGCAGTTAAAATTTTCCCATGTATAAGAAGCCTTTGCAAAGCCGTGGGCCATAAGCTGAGGATGCAACCTCGTACACTGGCACTAAAGGGCACTTTATTGTACACAAAAGAAAGCCTTAACCTGACCACACAAAACTGCAAACGATAATTCTGGTAAGGGAGAGAAAAGGATATATAATAAAAAAGGATTTAAGTATAATAAATTTAGACATACGAAAAAAAAATCACATTTCTTCCGTGCCAACCCTACAACTCAATCCCAATACAAAGTAGTGCAGCATTTAGCGCGGTACAAATGCAGTTTCGGGTCCCGACGCTATGCGACACACAGGATACAGCGACCATGTTGTTAATATCATGGCTCCCTCGAGGGAGAATCAAGTGCTTTTGTCAATTGCTTCCTGGTAAAGAATATTATTCTGGTGTTTAGGTATTCAGAGGAAAGTCATTTTTGGGTAATGGAATTTGGACAGTCACTAGGTTTGTGTGCAAATATTGCAAGATACGGATACCGCGTTTTTTAGTTCCAAGTGATGAAGGGTAGAGAAGCGTAGAAGGGTTTGGGCAGGCCTTTGTCTAGCTGTGGGGCACATTGTAAAAAAAACAGAAGGCTGGCTGCCTCCAGATGCATACAGCAGTCGAACAAGTTTTTTGCAGACGAAGTCTAGAAAGGTATAAAAAGCCTAAAGAGCGGGTGTTTTGGCGCAACCTGGGAAGATCTAAATATGTCTAGCAGTGAACCACGATAGGCTGAGTTGATTGACTTAATGACCGAGATCCCTGCGCTATCTTGGTACAGGGCCTATTCATTAGTCTAACAGAAGACTGCTGCACCCTGGTGATGATAAAGATTTTTTTTAAGTTTGAATTTTGGAACACAGTCCTTAACAAAACTTCGTTTAAATTAAAAAAATTAAAATTAAAAATGTTTTATTATTATCTTAAACATTGAATACATACATGAACTGAGGCAGCTCCGGTAAGTTACGAATGTACTTGTGTTGGAGCTGTCTCGCATCTTCCCGTAAATATTACATAATTACAATGTTGGTACCGATTAACAATGGCAATTCTATTATTTTGTTTTAAATACAAAACTTAAAAGTATTTTAATTTAATATTATTTAAAATGCAAAGGTTATTTTATTTCAATTGAATTACATTTTTTTTTTTAATGTATATTATTATATTAATATTTCACAACTAAAATTAGAGACTGTATATGTGTGTGTATGGGTGGGTGTATGTGCGGGTGTGTTGTGTGTGTGTGTGTGTGTGTGTGTGTGTGTGTGTTGTGTGTGTGTGTGTGTGTGTTGTGTGTGTGAGTGTGCGAGTTTAGGTCTTGCTAGTTAATAAACAGATTAATAAGCTCAAGATTTCCTTCCAAATGTTATTTAAGGTTACTAGAAGACTGTTTCCATAAGATGTGATACTTAATTGAACCAATGTTATAAATCTAGTAGTACCCTATTACGTATGGAACTGGCCACAGCATCCCCCGGGTATCGTTACAGCAGATTAAGGGATTATATCAACAAGATGCACAGCTTGCACGGTGGTTAAGACAGAACAGATTCCTTGGTACCTATATCTTGGTAGAAAGAGTTTCTTTTTAATATTGTCAATAGCATTTCTTTGGTAGAAGGAGTAAATTAAAGTTTCTAGTAGGTGAAAGAAAAACATTTTTTTTTTATTTGTTGCAATAATAAAACTACAACTTATATACAATGAAGGTAAGTAATCAGGAATCACTACGTCTTTACATTTTGTGATGTTATGAGATTTTTAAATGAACTTAACGTAACTTTTTACACCACTATACCATTGCTACATTTTGATGATTTCAACTGCAAAAAGTATTGCCGTTTATTTTTCATTTCAATCTACCTAGCATAAATACCTATACAAGATTTTACTTTTTACAAAATCTTACAGGAGTCATTGAAGGCTTGTAGAGTCTCACGGCTTTACCAATACAAATACCGTTATTCAGGAATTTCCAGTATAAAAACTACATGAAAAACACAATCTATTTAAGAATAAAAAAGTACATTCCAAGAATAGTTCCTAAGACAGATGACCTGACTCCTAGCAGCAGAAAGTTGTTTGTTTAAAAGCCGTTAGCTTCGAATATTTACTGCCACCGCAAGGGGTCTTGACATTGCCGTGTTGTGACCCCCAAGGGGGTCTTGCCGGAAAAATTGCTGCGCCATTCGCGAGCGTCCATTTAATAATGACATACATACGTAATATGGAGTGTGACAAATTTGCAACTTGTCTTTATTTTGTGGCCCGTTTAGCTGAGTTAAGTTCTTTTAAGGAAAGGAAGAGTTTTGTATCTATGAGGAAAAAGCTGAAAAGTTCCCACTTCATTGAGCTGCAGGTCGTACATGTGAAATATTTTCGTTTTGGTACTGGTTAAGAAAAGTTCTTGAGATTTATGTGACAATACAAATACCTGTGTAAATGTCAACTCACAAACTTAATTTACCTCTTTATAATTCTAATACAAATATAAAGTAGAACTGTTGGTGAAAAGGAACTGAAATTTTTGATTGGATCGCCTTGTAATTGGATTCGAGATTTTATACCAATTTTGGATCTTGTGAAATCTCTTCTGAGGGTCCGGTGTTTGTCCTTCCGTCGCGCGGAACGACTGACCTTCACCAAATTACATCTCATGATTGTTTTAACAAGCAAACAGCAGAAATACATTATGATTACTTTTCACTGATGATATATTTTTGCTTATAATATAACAATAAATACAAAAAATAAAGAATGAGGAAAAGCAAGTTTTCCACGATCATAAATCTGCTTGTAGATGCCAGACAAATTTAAGGGTTTTTGACCAACATATTTGTTGGTCACTCAACTGATATATCTATCTTTCGAAACAAAAACGATATTTTACCAAAACCCACAAAAAATCCTCAATCCTTAATCTCCGATTACAATTCAAAGCTTATTAAAGCATTGAAATCTCTATCTAAGATATACCACCATAGCCAGTGACGTGACCCCCAAAAACCTTGGTATTAGTATTCTGTGAACGTCAATCGTAACAGGTTTATCTCGTAAAAGTGGCTTCGTGAGCCTGGCTCCATAATGAAGTGATTCTTAAACAACTTCTTAGGAGATCCACAAGGGTTGTTTATAAAATGGTTTATGACTGTATTGGGTTTTATGTATTGGTTTGATTTAAAGCGATTAAATAAATTGTTATTTTTAGTACTTGTGGTATGTAAGGTTATTAAGGTGGTCAAGTCTAAGTATTCGTAACTAATATTTGAGTGTCTTTGAATTTTAAATATTGTTGTGTTATCTGTATGAAGGATTTTTTTACAATTAATTCAAATAACAAGTATTATTCTTTGAGATTCTAGTTACCCTAATTATGACAAATGGAAGCGAATCAGCCAGAAGTAATAAGGGAGAAGTTAAAAATTTATTTATTTATAAAAATATTGTATATTTCTCTTTTAGAAAAGAGTCTTGCAATGAGCAATTTAATAAATGTGTCACAGAGTTTCGTAAACATTAAAGTCACAAAGACGACAAGACTGAGGGCAAATCGTGGTCACCTACACTATTCAGGTACCTATCCTAGCAGATTAGAATCTAAAATTTCAATTCCCAAAATACCCTTTCCTAATAAATTCAGAATAATATCGAAGGTTACGCCTACAGACGTAATGGCCATAATTACAACATCCACTTTCAAACAAAAGACGTATTTTAACGATTCTGTGAAAAGCCCGATGGATTTTAATACGATGAGAAGGGTTAAAGAGGTTTTGACGTCCGACATGATCTGTATCCGCCATTAAAATAAAGGTTACCTGTATTGGGAACGATTATAGCCTTCTGAATATTAATTTGGAAATTTTTGATGATATCTTTGATGTATTGGACTGGTGTTTTGTCTTGAGAGTTGTTATCGAAAAGAGCTAGATTTTGACATGATCGAAGAAGATAGGTAAGAAGGTATAGTAGCCTAAAAAAAGGAATATATCCAGGGTCTCCAGCTGTAACATAAAAAGGCTATAAATTATGTCATTATTATTAATCTATATACTAATATATAAAGCTGAAGAGTTTGTTTGTTTATTTAAACTCTGGAACTACTGGTCCAAATTGAAAAATTCTTTTTGTGTTGAATAGACCATTCATCGAGGAAGGCTTTAGGCTATAAACCATCACGCTGCGACTAATATAAGCGAAGATAGGTACAATGGAAAATGTGAAAAACAGGGCAGGTATAAATCATAACATATATCTTCTACCCACGGGGACGAAGTCGCGGGCAACAGCTAGTCATAAATAATAGTCATTAAATAAATACAGAGAAATAAGTGAAATTGGCAAGTATCCCAGTATGTTCATCGTTTTCATTATCATTATCATTATCATCACCTCGTCTAGTACTGGAAATGAAATCCAAGAGCTGATTTATCTTTTTAGGAAAAATCGCATTTCAGTTTTCCCCTTGAACATCTATTTTTCTAGCCGAAGAAACTAGGAAATCGTCAGTCATTTCAAGTTTCCCTGTATTCATGAACTACATACATAATAACCGCTTAGTCCACGGTACACAGTCACAGTACAGTGATACTACTTGAGGACATGTTTCTGTAACATTTATGTATTACGTTTGTTTGTGTGCGCACGAATTAGTAGCTTTGCCAGCTTTGGTAGAAGATTCCAGTTAGGTGCACCTGAGGGATGAAAGGATGTATGTTCAAGTAGAGGTTTTGAATTCGAAATAGATATGTTATAGAAATTGATACTATTTTTTTATAATGAGAACTAATGAAGTAGACTTATTAAGATATCTAGCAAAACACTGTCTTATAAGGTAGGTTTGGGGCAGTGTGATTTTTTGATGATTTAGTATAGATACCAGTGAAGGCCCATTTCATAATAGTTTTCTGGCTATTTCAGGCCAATAGCAGTCTTGGATGTACTTCTTATAGTAAACCCAAGATATTTAACTGTAGTCGGTCCAACTCTGTGTGTAGTAAAGCAAGGAAAAAAGTAATTTTGTATGTTTACTTTAAATTTAATTAAGTTAAAATGGATATTTGCAAAATAAATCCTACTTTATTGGAAATATTGCGAAAATCATTCAAATACATAAAATATTACCTCTAAACAACATTTAAGTTTAAGCTACGCAAGATGTGATCGTCTTTCAGACCTTTGAGTCAAATATTAATGCCTCCCTTATGCGAAACCATTACGCTATCTATTTCCAAAGTAGATTTAAAAAGTAAAACCCGATCCCCAAAACGGTAATGACCGAATTTTTCCGAATATATTTGGTTAAGTTTTGAATTTGCTTAAACATTCACGATGGAGTTGTGTTTAGCTGTAGTTTGCGGTAAAGTCCAACGTGTATAGTTGAACTAGTGAAAGAGGCCGTTATACAGAGAGGAAAAGTTTAGTCTGTTTGGTTTCCTAGACGGCGTCGGATTAAATTGGCTGACTATGAAATGGCTTTGCTAATATGAAATGCACTTCAAGTGAATTTATTTATACGGCCATAAAGAGAGAAGTAGATAAAGTAAATGAGCTAAATACGTTGAACAAGTTTGTTGGGTATTTTACGGTATTTTATTGTTTAATAAAGCATTAATGTTGTTCATAAGAGTTGAATTTTATGTTTGACTAGCTGTTGCCCGCGACTTCGTCCCCGTGGGTAGAAGATATAAGTTATGATTTATACCTGCCCTGTTTTTTTCACATTTTCCATTGTATCTTCGCTCCTATTAGTCGCAGCGTGATGGTTTATAGCCTAAAGCCTTTCTCGATGAATGGTCTATTCAACACAAACATATTTTTTAAATTTGGACCAGTAGTTTCTGAGATTAGCGCGTTCAAACAAACAAACCAACTCTTCAGCTTTATATATTAGTAAACATTTAACATTCAAAAAGAATATTAACGTTGCTTACTAGTTTATTAGACATGACATGTATATTGTTTTTAGTAATTAATTTTAAACTCTGTTTAGAACATTAAAATCCATTTCATGTGATGACAATATGAGGTGCTGTTGTTTTAGAGATAGACAGTATACTTAATGCGGCAGAATAGATCACACACCATCTAAACATACTACAGACGTTTAAACAAGATTCGCACTGACACTCAAAACAATTTTCCAGACCATTACAGATAAATTAACATCTGTGTTATACATCCAAAGGTTGCAGTCTGCATACAGTGCAACAACCTTGGCGCCAAAAATAGAATGGAAAACAATAGAATTCAAGTTACACTAGCTGCTGTCTACGACTTTCTCTATAAATACAATTTTAAAAATGTAAAGGACTATAATATATATTTAAATAATAAGCAACTATGTCCGAAATAAGGTATTCTTAAGTTAACTTGTCAATGACCTTAGAATTGGTTAAAAAATAAGAAAATCTAGTTTGTGAGACTTTTAAACACAACAGTATTAAAAGTTTTTTAAACTGGTGGAGTGAATTTTAAATCAGTTAATGACGACTTTGATTGAGAATGAAAGGGTTATTTTAAAAATTAACTCTGACACAAATTAATTTTAAAATGGCTGAACTTCTTCAACTGGCTTATTAAAAAAATCAATATTGTTTCTTTCAGATTTTATCTGAAAGTAGCTTTATAGTAAAAATTCGGTCAAGTACAAAACAGACTCACGCAACTGATACTCCGTAATAAGTAGGTAAAAGAAAAACAAGACAGCACAGCCTGAGTTGGTAACAGCCATTTTACCTTTTGTGTACGGAACTCAAAACCTAAATTGATCCACACATTTTCCGAAGGCTATGTCACAGGCGGATACAAAGATTTCCTACAAGTTATATTCCAATACTAATCCTAACTAATTTTATAAATGAGAATGACGTTGTTATAATAATATGTGTCTTATTAATTATTCTTATAATTATGACAATAACCTGTGTCCCGCTGGGTCTCTACCAAGTCCTTTTACGATCCTCTAACCTGGGCTATATGGACGATTTAATGAGATATATTCATCTCCTATTCTCATGGGACTAAAAAATACTCGGAAGGAATCACTTTACACGAATATACATAAAATTCTTCTGAACAAAAATCGCTCAGGAAACTTTAGAAGATGATGATAATCATTCTGCTCCACGTAATTCCGCGGATAGCCAAAACTGCGAATTAAAACAATGCCGAGTTTCCGGCACTGTTCACAAACCATTGCCACGTTCATTCTAAATGATTCGATATGATTTCTCGCTTCCTCAAATCATTACCTATAATGATGCCTTCAAGTGACACAGCCACCAATGCAAAATCAACTCTAGCCACTATTAACACAGTTGAATTTTCAACAGAGCCAGTTCCTCTTGTAGGCGTTTCATTGTATCTATTTGCAAACCGCAATAGGGAACATTAATTCGGGGTCGTAATAGCCTTGTGTTGTGTTTAGTGTAGTTGAGAACGCCTAAATACTTAGTACTAGCTTTAGACAAGCCATCACTTTGTGAAGACAGATTTATAGTTGGAATATTATCAACGTGTGTTTGTGCATGCGAAATTTGACTTCTAATATTTTTTTAAGGAGCTCGTGGCTTAATTACAACTACACAAGTTGATCGATCACAGGTTAACCTACTCTTGATGAGGTCGGTCCGTGGGTGGATGACGATCTATGCCATAACGAGTTCCTTGTTTCGGAAGGCACGTTAAATTGTGGATCCTGGTTGTAACCTATTATATTTGAGTCGCTACAGGTAGGTAGTCGAAACTAGGAAGTCTGACAACCAGTCCTAAGGGGTGTCGTGTTGCCCAGAAAACTGGTTTGAGGAGGTCAGATACGCAGTCGCTCCTTGTAAAACACTGGTGCTTAGCTGCATCTGGCAAGACTCGAAGCCGACCCCAACATGTGTAGCTGGATTTTTTAAAATACATTTTACTCTCTTTATCAGAACTAAATTCATCTTCAATACATGCACTTAAAATTACAAAACTATTTTACTTCAAAACAGAACTTAAATTCCACTTGCTTTTAGTTTCAAACGCAAAAGATATTTATGTCTAACTAAACCGAGAATAAAGTCGTTACCGTCGTAAAGTGCTTCACTTATCAAGTTTATTAAATTTATAGTCCAGATCTATTCTGGTTTAGAATTAAGTTTGTACTTGGACCTTGATGTAAAATAAAGGGGAAAACTAAAGACTGTTTGAATATGAAACTTTAGTAATTTATTATTTATAAATAGACTTTTTTTGGCTTTTAAATGCGAATGTTAGAAAAATTACTTCAGTCCATGGAGATTTGAAAACTTTGGGAACACCAATTTTGTTTTAGGATTGTTCTAAATTTCATTTTTTTATTTGTATTGAAGGCTAGTTATATCCAATGAAAAAAATATTAAATTTTAAATTAATACTAGCTGACCCAGCAAACCTTGTTTTGCCTAATAAATTATTTCTAGTTGTATGTATTTCTTAATGCCACATTATAAAAAATAAAAAACAGAGAATTTTGCCCAAAAAATAAAAAAGATAATTTTATTGTGAGCAACCCTTATCACTTAGGGATATAAAAAATTGATGTTGTTCTATTCTCCGACTTACCCAATATGTAAACAAAATTTCATAAAAATCGGTTGAACCGTTTCGGAGGAGTACGGTAACTAACATCGTGACACGGGAAATTTACATATTAGACTAGCTGTTACCCGCGACTTCGTCCGCGTGGTTAGAAAATATAACTTAGGATTTTTTTTAATCGGATTTGTTTTTTGCGTTTCTGCCCTTAGTTGTAACATATTTCATTACTGATCTGCTCCTATTAATCATAGATTGATAGTAGATATATATCCTATTGCCTTCCTGAGTTAATGGGCTAACACTGAAATATTTTTTCATACCGCTCAATAGTTTCTGAGATTAGGGCGTTCAAGCGTGACAAACTCTTCAGCTTTATGATATAAGTAGGTATGTGTAGGTTATGTGCGTGCTTATAGGAAAAATTAAACTTAAGGAATGTTTTTTAAATAATATCACAAAGAGGTAAAATTTGTGAGTCTGTGACATTGGGGGGATAATCTCAACATATGCTGAACCGATTTCGGAAATTCTTTTACTAATAGAAAGTCATGTTATTTTTTTTTTGCACCTCTGGCAAGTCACTTTTCCTTCAAAGATTGGACAGGGTTTTTCATACACACTGTACATACCCAAACAAAGTCGTCTAATAGCGTGGGGACGTGGCAGCAAGTCCTCAAGACGATGGTAGAGTGTTTCAATACGTACTTTCCCAACTGAGAAGAACATACCGTTTGTTTCTTTTTGCCATTTAACACCTTCATAATATATACCGAACCATACCTGATGTCGGAATCTGTAGTGCAGTCAATCATAGAAGTATAGGAAAATGCACTCCGTTCCTTATCAACCTAAGAAAGGCCGCCATGCCTTGCGGCAACATTTTGAGACACATCCGATACGTTATGTCAGATGATTTCGACATTGTTCAAAGAATGTCGAAGGCGATCAGAATTCAAATGTTCGTTGCGCTCTTTTTCTGTCTCTTCATGCCGTTCTCCAGTTATTCTTTCTTTCTGACTTTCTAATTGATTATGAATATTTTAGTGTGTGAGTGTTCGGTACAATTTATGTTTATCTCGGTCAAACTGTTGACCATCACGTTCATCACTTGTTTCAAAAGACTTATTAGTAGATATGCAAATTCGCTGAGAACTCAAGCAGAATTTTCTATCAGTAAACGTCTCCGACTCGCGATACAATGCGTGACGTTCACGATCAGCGGACTGTCGCGCATGTTCTGCACTTGCCTCTAGAGATCTAGAAGCAGATGCGTAGATACTCTGAGATATCAGTCTGTATCTGTATCAGTATCAATTAACGCTACGGAGCGAGTTCCAGCTTGATGTTCCCGAACAGCATCAACTCGCTCGTCAGGAGCTCTTCGATAGATTCTTGGGACCTTATGATCCTCCATATTTTAGCTCCTTTGGAACGTTGGGAAAGATTTACCTTTTTTTAGTCATGGTTATAGTTTTATTGCGAAGTTACCTGATCAAGTAAAATGTAAGTGACTGGTCCGCTGGCTACCACGTAGGTTTTATGACAATATATAAAACAATAAAGACTTCTTTTAATTTACTTTTCAAACTATGACAGACATCAAAATATGTCAAATGTTTGACAGGAAAGTAAGGTAAAGGCACCTAATTCCGCGGTGTTTTCATTATAAATTAAAAGAACATAAATTGAGTATTTAATATACCTTTCTGTAGTATTGGAAATTTTTATTAGAAGTGTTATTTATCTTAATTTTGAAATATACTCACAGATTGACTGTATAAAAGATAAAAAATGTTAAATAGTGTAAAATGTAAAGAAGTCTGAGGCCTTATTCCGATTTAAAAATTCTAATTCCAATGCATTTTGTTCCTAATTCTGAGTGTAAAAAATATTTAGGAAAGGAGAAAGGCAAATCTCTTTATTGTCTTTGGATTTTAAATCAATCTTAGTATTTAAAAAGGCTCGGTATTTAAAAACTTAATTTTCTACTCAATTCGTGAAGAAATACTCAAGAGTTAAGTGTTTTCGATAAAAAATATATCCTCATAATATTTTGAACTAAACAAAAACTCACACAATATAAAACTATCATCTTAAACACTATTTAGCAAATTTTGTATGAAACATGCATTCAAGTAGCTGCTAGCCTTAAACTGAGCGAAAACTGCGAGAAAACCTACACATACTAAAGCCATCATTAATTGTAAGACTATTTGTGTGTGTACATAAATTATTAAAAAAACAGCTAAATTATTAATTAAATAAGACCTTGCTTTGATAAGACCGTTTTTTTTACAATATCGAAATATGGTGCCTTTACCTTAGTAAATTAAATTTGTTATTTTTTCGCCTTTTCCGCATTTTTTTCAAATTTTCTCACCGTTTAAACCTTCCCTGGACTTCTACGAATACTTCAAGACTAAAAGAAGCTAAATCGGTTCAGCCGTTTTCGAGTTTTAGTGAGACTAACGAACAGCATTTCATTTTTAAATATATAGATAGATAGATAGATAGATAGATAATAAATCGCATCAATCTAATAATTCCAACCGTTTTATAATCTTTGGTGAAATGGTGGTCACTTGTCGATTGATAAATTACTGATGAACAACGTCACATGACATTTCAATTATTACTTACGCGCGAATAGTAAGCGATACTAAAAAAAAATACGACCGACTAATTAGATTTTTTTAGACAAACCCTATTGGTTAGCAACGACAAACTTTGTGTCTAAGCAAAATTATAAAATGAATCGCCGAAAAATAATGTTTAACGAATTTAATTGTACTCAAGATTTATGTTAGTTTTGCAAACAAAAAAAATAACTAGTTGTTTTAATTAAATCTCAAATTAGAATTAGCGTCATAAATCAGTCTCAAAACTTATAGAACATTAAAAAACCGAGCTAAACCCGATTATTAAAACTAAAACCTTAAATACAAACTGTTAAATTAGACCATTTACACGCAATTTCTAGTTAAGATTCAATTTAAGTTAGGGCCCTTAACTTGGAAAATTAAACTTAAATTAGAGTTAGGTAGCCTTTATCATGTAGAGTGGAAAATGGCAGAGTGTACAGTCTGTTACAAATATGTACGGGATGTTTAGGCCGGTCAAATTGCTGGCTATAAGTCAAGCGAGCCGTGCGGTTGGCTGATATTACCCTGTGTTGCTAGCTCTTCGCTTAATAGTGGAGATGGGAGTATTTTTGTTTTGGAGAGTAGTTTTTTGGGTTAATTTGAATGCTGTTTTTGGTGGGATAAAAATGTTGTCATGTGTTTAGCAGCTAAGTGATGGTTAAATTTTGAACTGTATCGGTCACTGCAAATTATTTCAACAAGTTTTTCTATACCCATCTCTGTTATATTATGTATCCTTTTGGATATAAGTCTCCCTATTCAATTCTTCTTGCTTAACTAAAGAGGCAATCTTTAGTTCTGAGCCTCATCGACATGGAAGCCATCTTACGAATTTGAGTTCCAGCTTCGTAAGAGGCTTTTGGCCAGCAGTGCCATGCGCAGAACTAATATAAATTTAAACATAATATTTTATGCATTTAATATTAATATGACTTTTTATCTCACATTACTTTGCCGTAAACGTATACTTATGCCTTCATGAGCATACATATTTACATCCTTATTTACGATCATAGATTAGCAAAATCATTACTACAATATAAATTTTATACCAACCCTAAAAAACGCATCGAACTTACGTCATCTGCATAAAAATTTCAAACTCATTTTGAAATAGTAGTAAAACGTTATTATTAATAAAAAGCTGGCAACACAGCGGTCATAACTCTTGGCTGTTTCGCATAATGCCGGAATTATCGCTAGATAAACGTGGTTTAGTGAATGCTGATCGTTGTGTACAGGGTGTGTTTATTTTACACATTCGTATTTGGAAGGTCAGGTATTAATTAGCTGTGTGTCAACACGGTTTGAATTAAAATTTATTCTATTAGGGCGACTTTATGTTAAGGACATAAATGGTATTTTTTTATAAAACATTTTACTTAACTTACTTAAAGAACTTGTTGTTTCTTTTCAGAGTTCCAGGTTAGGAAACTCCTTCTAGTAGTAAAAGTTCAATTAGCAAGATTATCCATCCAATATATTCCTATAACATATGAAATTCTACTAAATAAAACTATAAACCTATCTTAATTCTCCACTTGAACTGTTGTGAGCTAGCGGTTGATGGCTATGAGCAGTAAAACCAAGTTTAGCTCTCGTTCAGGTCCAGCTGTCATAAACCAGTTAACAAGTACTAGCATGAGAATATCGGATGTCCTGTACAACATTGTGACTATATAACTTGCAGTAACGTAGCAAGTCTGTACGTCATGCATGAATAAAAACCAAACGCTTTATGTCGCAATCAAATCATTTTTTTAACAATTTATTTTTTAAAGTCCATATAAAATACCAAAGCAATTACCTACATATAAAAACGCCGCACTTCATTGTCTGTCCGTCTCGAGATTCTTCTACAAGGGCTGCATTTCATAAAAAGTGATAAGAAGAAAGTTAAAATTTTCACTAAATATAATGTTGTATTTTTGCTACCATCCAGATTCCATATGACATGGAGTTTATTTCAATACATCTTATATTTAATGAAAATAATTAAGCGACGATTGCTGTCATGAATTTTATGGACGACCAATTTTTTTGTAAATTAGTTTTTCTCTGGCCCATCTCTTGGTTTCTTCAGCTTCACTTTCGAAACTTGCACTCTGTCTTTACTGCAAAAATCTAACTTAAGTGTTTTTCCTTCTAACTGAATCTAGATACCACTTCATGGGCAAATCGAACGACCAACCAAATAACTGCAGTATAATCTGTTTCGAAATTCAATACAACACTGGTGTTGAAATAAACGTCCGCTAACTACTAACTAACGGTGAAATGTCAAATGATAGCTCTTGAATTAACCCCAATCAGGGCTGGGAATTTATCAGCCTCGGTGAATTTGAGAATCGAGTGCTAAATTATGTACGCCTATTTAGTGTAATTCATTCGAAATAAGTTTGTAATGAAACTTTTTTCTTCTTGATTTATTTACTCATCAAAGCAAGCCGCAAACTTCTAATTCAAGTAGGTTTGATCGATATTTAGCAATATCAGGTTATATGTGTATTTTCTCGATATTCACGACTTTAACTTGGGATTGGCATTTTGTTTCATAATTTTTGTTGTCTCCATCCCGTTTCATCATCAGACCATTTTCATTTACTTTTGGCTTGTGACTACAAAAGTGGCTTGAATTATGATTTCAAAATTGTTTTGGACAAAAATATTACTAGATACAATTTGACAGGTTTCATTTTGAATTGCACTTATAAACCACTAATTTAGTTTTATTATACTATTTGGACATAGAGATACAAAGACATGAATATTAGTTATATCTAATTATACCTGGTACTTGATTGCACACACATATCAAAATATCTATCGTTAACCCACAAAAATCCAAACGCCATTATAACAGAAAACATCAACAACTATTCAACGGCATCTCCAAACAATCCTCTAAAATCACCAGCAAGGCTAAACTAAAGTACTAGCACTGCAGTCCCGCTAAGAGGCAGATCAAGTACCCCTAAGCTTGCTGTTTTGCCCTGAAATATGACTCAAGTCAAGCCCCGACCATGTTCTTCGTGCTCAGTTAAATCCGAGATCGCCTTTCATGAACCACCATTATTAACTAAGGTTTAAATCGTGTTTAGTAGTAATTAAACGTGTTTCGGGCTGTGGTGAGACAAGGGAATTTTGGCGACTAATGGGTTATAATTTCTATTGTTGGTATTCTTTGTTTTTGCAGTTTGTTTACGGGGTATTGGTGATTATGAGGTGGGATTCTCGGGAGTGTTAATATTTTTGTTTTGTTTATTTATTTGGAAAATTATTTGCTTTTCAAGAGCACTTTGATTAAAAGACATTGTTAAAACAAGCTTTTAGCATAGAATAGGGTATTGACTGACCTTCAAAGACTAAAATTATTATTATACCGCGTAGCTTCTGCAGCTACATCATCTCTCACGCAAGTTCTACGTAACTAGACTGACAATCTAAAAGATACCTAAATAACATGGCGTCCAA
Organism: Trichoplusia ni; assembly: GCF_003590095.1. Taxonomy (NCBI): domain Eukaryota; kingdom Metazoa; phylum Arthropoda; class Insecta; order Lepidoptera; family Noctuidae; genus Trichoplusia; species Trichoplusia ni. The sequence continues at coordinate 1,054,753 of NC_039479.1, forward strand.
GGCCTTTGCCCTTTCCCTCTCTTCTTTTTGAAAATATACCCAAAATTTAATATAAATTTTCAAATAAACATCAATAACCAAAAACCGATCTTAAGTACAACGCAACACGATTTAAATCTTAAACTCACAAGGACATTTTGAATGCGAAACCTTATCTATGTATAAATAAAGGGTAATGTTATTTCAACCTCTAGGGATCATATCAAGCGCTATAAATCTAATTCCCTTTAAGGTACTGCTTTGAAAGAGACATGACCTAAGGTTATTGGCCTTTTCAGACGCCTCCCCAGAGTTCGTTTCAACATTACTACAGGTAGATAGGAAATGGAGCCTTTCTAGAATAAAAATTCTAGTGTAAAAGATAAAAAACTATCTAAAGGAACGACGTTTTACAAAGAATTGCTGTATTAAGTTCTGTTTTCTTTACTTACATAAAATGTTTTTCTTGTAATAAATTTTTGTATTTGTAACCGTTGAACTAAAATTTTACTGTTTTAAAGCAAAAAGTTAATATGAAATAAAACATTAACAGCTTACCATTATGCGTCCTATAATAAATAAATAAATAAATGCGGACAACATCACATACATTGTTCTGAACCCAAAGTAAGTTGCTGAAGCACTTGTGTTATGGAATTCAGATATAACGAAGGTACCACAAACACCCAGACCCGAGACAATGTAGAAATGTGAATTTTTACATTGAACCGACCGAGGATCTTGGACACCTTGAAACCGGTGCATACGCCACTCGACCACGGAGGTCGTCATAATATCCTATATATATTAATTGTGTGTTATTATTATAACCATTACTTTCCCCTGCAAGGAAAATGCGTCCCATTGATTCTTAAACAAACACACCACATTATAAGTGTACCTAAGAACAATCCATTTCACATCAATCTACAAACTAAAAAAAGTGCATCCAAATCGGTTCATTCGTTTAGGAGCTATGATGCCACAAATATATACGGAAAGGTCACTACACCACTGTATTTGCGTTGCCAGTTAATAAGTTTACAAGATGCAAGAACGTTTTCTACGAAGATTAAAACTAGCAGAAACTGTTCAATCTAAAACAAGATGCTCCTTCCGTACCGACTCGTTATTAAACTGTTAACTTATTCAAAAGCCAAATCGATTTCTAAAGTTAGACTCGATTAGAGGGAATCGATACTCGAATCTTCCTATACCTCGAATATTAGACGATAATGGCCTTGTTTTAGCTCTTACCGTCCTTCTTGGTCAGTGTGAGGTTAGGGTCAAACTTAGAACGAAAAACATCATCAAAGTATTTGTGACGTTAACGTTTCATTAATATGGAAATTTTGAATAATAGTTATAATCTGTATTCTATACAAATTATGATGCGATAAGGTATTGTGTATTGCGGTATGTAGTTTGAGTGGGTACTTTATATGCGCATTACCTTGTAAAAAATCTTGTTTAGCTACAAGGCTAGCTCCGCAACTCTTCTGTTCTTCAAAATGTTACATAGTACGTACCCACCATTCAAATATCCCTGAAATCAATGCTTAGGGTTCCGTAACCAACTGGAAATGAAATGGACAACCGAAACAAAAATGGAACTATTATTGAGGCTGTTGTCTGTCAGTCCGTCCGTCCGTCACCAATCTGTATTACATGAATCGTGGTACACATTAGGATTTTCAGAGATGACCTATTTCTGCTGCCGTTGATGAGGTAAAACAACGTTTTTAAGGTCATAAATCTGTTGGTGAGTGACAAATAAATTCAAGAAGGTTACAATCTCATTTTTATCCAACTGATTAATTTATCTTAAGCCTCACGTGGCGAGTTCGACTTACATTTGACTGGTTTTCAAGTCAAAAATGGTTTGCGAAGACATAAAGCGAAAACGCGTAAAGGTAAAAGGCACATAGGTGTTCGGATATCTGGTGATACCCGAACACCTATGTCGTAAAGCCTTTCAACACTGCCGACTAATAACAATTCGAACCAAATCAGCAAAATACAGAAGTAATTGGTTTTCAATGGAATTAAATTAGCATAAAATTGGTAGCAGTTTAGAACAATGCGTTGTAACGAATGCCTATTGAAGCCATTTATTAGCAATTAGTTATTGGTTGATTAGTTATTCGCGATTTTGATGTGAATCCAAATGAGAAATGTTATTGACGGAATGTAGAGAATTATTGTTAAAAGTGTTTTAAGTGTATTGAAACGTGTATTTTGAAATATTTTGGAGTAGTTTTCATCCCACTTCAAAAAAGAGGAGGTTGAAAATTATTCGTAATTTTTTTTTATGTTTTCTTTGGACTGGATATAAAATATGAATTTCGTCAAGTTTGGCTAAGTAGTTTTTATTTGGAGGCGAATTATTTTTGCATATTCTTCTACATTATTTTGGTTTATGAAGAATATAGTGGTATGCTGAACTAATGGTTGCTGCACGCGGCGAAAACATTGCCTATTTCCGAGCAAGAGAACGGTTTGAACTAACCATACTAAACAATATCAATGTCAAAGCTATTCTGCTAAATTAAATTCTAAACATACATACAACTTATGGTAATAGAAAATTCCATGCTACGAAGGCTAAATGGCAAAATTTTGTCATGTAGGGATCATCACTGGGTCAGTAAAAGATCTACCCAAAAAACTCTCTCAAAACCAACAATATTCAATACAAAAAAAACGTCTACAAAACCTATGGAACAGTCAAACAAAATCAAACGAGCGCACAAAAACACAATAACAATCTTTTGGAAATATAGAAACCAAACAGAAAGAACTCAGTCAAGTTTGTCTCCAAAACGTGACACGAACGGTTCTTCACTAACACGACAAAGTATAATCAATTTGCGCACAAAATTGGTCACTCATCAAATTTTAACCGTAGTAAGTAACAATCTTGTTGAGAATAATATTAAAAAATACTATAACATTATTTTGTTATTATAGCGTCAATAACATCGGAATAAACAGTTCGATTCGCGACCCCACTGCTGGGCAATTCCAATAAATAGGCGTGAGTAAACCGTTTATGAATCATTCTCACGATAGTTACAACAAAACAATAGGAAAACAAAATCTGTGAAAATTTCAACAGTCCAACTATCATTGTTCATGATATATAGCCTGGTGTTAGACAGACAGCGATACCTGATGAAGAAGTTTCCATTTTTACTTTTTTGATATACTTTTTTTCTTCCCTTAACTCATCAGTTCAGATAAGTTAATTAATGTTGATCGGAAAAGCATAAGAAGATCAGCATAAGTCTTAAGAAAAGAAGTTCACTAACACTGGTACTTAGCTGAAACCGGTTGGACTGGTAGCCGACTCCAACATAGTTGGGAAAAGGCTAGGCCAATGATGAAAAGAACTTTACTAACAGCTAAACATTCGTTTTGTACACTAATATTGTTCTGGTAGATAAAACTAGAGCAAAAATAATAGTCACATTGCAGAATGCAGAGGGAAATTTGAATTTACATTCTACCGGGGGCGTAGCTCAAATGGTAGAGCGCTCGCTTAGCATGCGAGAGGTACCGGGATCGATACCCGGCGCCTCCAATACTCGTAAAGAATATAATAACTTTTGCTCTACCAGATCAATCTTTATAGAAGTTTTTTTTTTAATAAAATCTGTTTTTTTCAACATAGTGTACCTATTTGGATGTTTAATTTAATTTATAGCAAGCCACGTCATTTGTGGTTTCTATTGGCTATGCATGCACTGAAAAATAATAATGAAAAAAGTGGTACTCACATCATTTCTTCATTTGAAAATAAACAATGTTAATAGCAAAGTCAAGATTGTTCTTTGCACCAGCATTTAGCCAGAAATTCTGTGACTCCAGTATGTTTTGATAAAATAAAACCGAGTAAAATGTCCACAGCGATGGCAGATGCCTGGTATCTATATTTTTTTCGTTTTTTTAAGAGTAGGTATGTTTGGAAATCTTATTGAATTTTGATAAAATTTAAACACGAGTAGAGATACATACATAATTATGTGTATATAAGAATTTAAGTGCTTCAGATATAAAGGACAATCATGTTTAGCCTCTATGGCGTACAAAATATATTAACAATTTTTCTGTACTTGTGTTATTGACGATTTTTTTTCTAGAATATTCTTTAAAAACTTCTTTCGTTACATTTAAAAGTAATTTTAAAACACAAAGGCAAGATTTGAATGATAAAACCTGCGATTAAAGAAATGACTTTATTACTTTACTTTATATTCACCTACGCTCGTTAAAGCGGAAACAAATGTACATGGATGAAAACATGTAAAGTTTTCAATTAGCCTCAAACAAGAAAAAGATCGAAAGGTGTATGCCAATATTCCTCACAGAAAAATGACCTACAGTAAAGCATTTCAAATTGCAGTAAGCACACTTAATTTACAATCTTCTCTCCTATAACATAAATCTCAAAATACAATGAACAAACGATCACAAAGAAACGGAAAAAAAAACTTTCACAATTCGTACCCGAAACTTTGAAACTAATATTTTTCTAGCTCTGAAATTCAAAGAGCATAAAATTGAAACTAACAACAAATCCGCGGATATAGACCGTTACAGAAGCAATTTTAAAACACTTTTACGTATCAGCAATTTAGTCTTTCGAACTTCGTGAATGCTAAAGTTTTTGGTTTATGACTGTCCGCATTTACACCGCTACGCAACGTTGTTAAAAATAATTCACGAACAAATTAATAATAAATAATAATAATAAATGCGGACAACATCACATACATTGCTCTGAACCCAAAGTAAGTTGCGAAAGCACTTGTGTTATGGAATTCAGATACAAAGAAGGTACCATAAACACTCAGACCCGAGACAATGTAGAAATTTGAATATTTACATTTACCCGACCGGGGATTGAACCCGGGACCTCAGACCTAGCGACACCTTGAAACCGGTATGTACGCCACTCGACCACGGAGGTCGTCAATTGAAAATATTAATTCTAGTACTGTCTAACTGTGTTATTAAATGATTTCTTTTCATAATACTGTCGGGAAGAAATTGGATGTCTTGTTATTTATTTTTATCTGTTTAAGTATGTGGAGATTCGTATTTGGGTTACGAACAAATAGGGTAAAGAAAAACATGTTATTCATCACCAAAAAAATTTGACCGTAGCATCGTTTCTGAATCTTGAAATTTATTTTTAGTATTAAACAAAATACTCGGAGATATATTCAGTGTGAACTAACACAGTATGTTCCTGCCTATTTTATTGTAACAGCAATAGAAAAAACATAATTGCTGAATATTTTAACTGTTTACCTTGGTGACTTACGGATTGTACATTTGACCCTCAATAATAGGTGATCCATATTTACGCATTGAGTACAGTACCGAAAAACCAGTTAAAAACAAACAGTTTAACCTATATAAACGCATTTGTTTATTTGAATCAAAGAATTTTATTTCAAAGAATTGAATAAAACATAAGTAATAAAATGATGTAACGGTTTACTCACGCGTATTTATCGGGGTAGCCCGACTAGTTTCGGACCCAACCGGAGTCCTTAATCATGAGCAGACGCGGCGGGATCGCGAGTCGAACTGACTCGCGATCCCACCCCGATAAATACGCGTGACTAAACCGTTACATCATTTTATAATGAATCAGTCTCACGACAGTTGTTATAAAAACATAAGTCACTTCAATACAAACCCTTATTACATTACGCGACGGTGTAAGAAGTTCCCGCACGTATTACTCTAATACCCGATTCGAGTCAGTCAATCGGCTTACAAACATTCGTGTTTACATAACAATCCTATTTAGTAGCTTTCTGAAATAGCTGACGCCAAATCTTAATAGTCAATGTAATGTCAATTGAACGAAATCGAACAAAGTGCCTGTTATGTGTACAATTAAAATCGGCTTTCGAAATTTCCGAGTTTTGACTTATAAAAAATTATAAGTGAGTCAAATAGATGAAACGACAAATACATATATTTTAATTGTTTAACGTGTTTCAGAGGGCACGTTAAATTGTGGATCCCGGCTGTTATTCATACATCTTTTCTCGGATGCCGACCCCAACATAGTTGGGAAAAGGCTATACCGATGATGACGTATTATTTAATTTTTAGTGTTGGTGAAATACAGATAATACAGCAATTTGAAAAGTCGTTCATCGTCGCTTATCAGTACAGTTCTTACCGACAAATGACGTTATTTCAAACATAATCTTTGATGCGTATTATGTTATGACAATATTTGTTTACTTTGCCAAGTATCCTATTAATCAATTATTAATCTCAGCCGTACCAAGCAAGATACATTTTTTTTATATATATTCGACCTCAAGACTTATCAATTGAAATTTCAAACTAAATATGTTTTTGATTTTTAACAATCAAAAGCATTTACTTATTATGTATTATGTAGTAGCTAGCTCTAAGTCCTATACGTAGCTGGCATCGTTATCCAACCCACATTAACAAACCCTTATCATGCCATGCCTACAAGTACCCTACATTCTTGCTTCTATTACTGCAGTTACGCATAACCCGAAGTTCTTAGTAATTACGTGCAATTGGGGAGGTCTATGTCTAGCTATGGACGAATGTGGGCTGATGATAATGATGATGATGAAGTACAATGGCGGACTCAATCTTAGACGCAGTCTCTATTAGTCAACCAAGAGTTGGCGCAGAGTAAAGAAGTATGTGTTAAATAAGAAAAAAGACAGTCGATGAAAATTATTGCTTTATTTGCATCAAAATTAATACATTTTTAATTTTATTTCCCAAAAGGTAAGGACATTCAAAATACAAGTAATTAGGGGTTTTTCATAACTAGAGTTACACTAATTTCCTGAAATTGCCAAGATAAACTATTAATTCTCATTCCTGTTTCTATGAACACCATATAGTAAGCCATATACGAATCGAAATCAGCTAAATCCAAATTACCATGATTTCCAAATTTCCGAATTTGATAATTCGCACTCGTCGTCAATTTTAAAGATCAATAAAGGATCGGATTTAGTTCATTACTGTTGTATTATGTGTCGGATAAGCAGATATGTGATCAAATGAGGGTAACTGTGATTAGACTGGGACTCGGTTAGTTTGATTTTGGAGTACTTGTGTATTTTGTCAGCTTAAACAGGGCTACAAATAAAATGTAATACTTATCTTAGATTTTTTGCAAACTTACTTTGGCTTTAGAAGTAAAATTTATGAAGAACATGGAGGATTTTTCAAGGTTAGATTTTAGATCCAATTTTATATTTCATCAGTTATCAACTAAATTAATTATTATTATTATAAACATCCTTATCTTTCACTAGTCTCAAACTAAACAAATCTTCTATTTTGAATAGTACACAACTGATGAACTAGGTATTTCTAAATTCTGACCCAGATATACTTATCTTACATAGAACAAGTGATCATGCTCATCACACAAAATTAACTCCTGAGTGGGAATCAAACCCATGACCACCACTACATCAGTCAGGTCATGTCCATTATCATTATCTATGTCCATTGTCCATTAGCAAATAATTATTTCTTTTCGCCATTAAAAAGAGGACAATGATAATAGAACCTAATCATTCTAATGTAACTCAATTACACATTCCTAAGTCAACAAACAACGCACTGGCTTTATCTTAAATATATTATTCAAAGTACACTTTATCGCTATTATCAAGATACGTGGAAGCAAATAATGGGCTTTAATTGTTCTACAATTAGTGATTTGGCTAAATTTAGCTGTAGCCGAAGACAACGTCGTCTTGGGGATGCCTCGTTGAACCACGAAACGTGTTTAAATTTGTAGATTCGTAAATAACTTGTGTAAGATAATTTCGTTGTCTCAGGTAGCTTGGTTAGGTCAAATGTCAGATAGTCTGGAGAATTTATTAACCTTTTGGAATTTGGATATCTCTTTGAATTCCATTTCTTTTTGGGGTGTAATTGACACTTAAGTATTTTTGGGTCCTAAAATTATTGTAGTTTACTAGCTGTTGCCTGCGACTTCGTCCCCGTGGGTAGAAGATATAAGTTATGATTTATACCTGCCCTGTTTTTTCACATTTTCCACTGTATCTTCGCTCCTATTAGTCATAACGTGATGGTTTATAGCCTAAAACCTTCCTCGATGAATGGTCTATTCAACACAAAAATAATTTTTCAGTAGTTCCTGACATTAGCGCGTTCAAACAAACAAACAAACTCTTCAGCTTTATATATAAGTATAACAACACAAACATATCACAACTAAATTCAAATAAAAACCATAATCCAATTTTGATGACTTATTTATAGGAACAAATAAATCTATTCTGTGTTAAAAAAAAGAATTAATAAAATCTAAAGTGCTGTGGTAATAAAAATACCGATGAATCGAAAACCTCGTTTTCAAAGTCTGTTGAAAAAAAAATAGTCAAGAAAGAACCTTATCATGCTCCATCCTTAATAGCTAGCATAAAATATATTTTAAAGTTGACCTTCGAATCTAGGAGCAAAAATAAAAAGGCCTTGAAGCAAAAAACTGCAGCATTAACCCGATTGATCTATCTTGCCCATCAATAAAACCTTAGTCTAGGTCAAGATGACGTCACTTCAATATTTTGAGGTTCTGAAGCAACTTAAGGTTGTCAATCCAAACAATAAATATGGGGAAAACATTGTAAAGAATAGCCCTGATGATGATTTCTAGTGTACGTGTGTGTGCAACTCCTCCTAAACGGCTGGACTGATTTGAATGTTTTCTTTGCATGCGTTAAGGCAAAACGTAACAAAAATGTATCTCAGCTGACACTAGCTTTTGTCCTCCGATCGCTGGGGTCCTCAGGGACTGATAGCGTAGTGATAGTATCGTTAGAATTCCAAGTCAAAGATCGTAAATTAGATTCCCAACACTCACCAATGCCTTTTTGAATCCATGTGCATATTAAAAACGCTGAAAAGTCCTTCGAGCGCTTAAAAAAACAGGCTTTATATAACTATTATTATTTAACCATAATTAATTATATAATCATAGGCTAAGAAATGGGAACAAATTTTAATATACACTTGCGACAAAACAAACTGACAAGCTTTTCTTTAATTCTCGAATTATCAACTAATATCGCTTTCGAACCAGCTAAGGAAGAAGAAATCTATCAATGCCAAGATAACTCGAATGTATGACGTTTAAGTTGTTGCTTTTATACTGATTGTGAGTTCGGACGGTACGATGAACGGCTGAAAACTGGATCGGCGACTTTGAACGATGGTCAGATAAGATAGTGATAAACGATGCATGCATCTGTTTGGGCTACAACCTTTATTTGCAAGCTGTTGTTTTGAATAGGAACTGCTAGTTTTATGTCAAGTCGTACATACTTACTTGAAAGTGGTGATTGGATGTTTTCCAGTCAGGTCATGAAATTAAATGAAATAATTTAATCTGGAAGTAGGATTTATCATTTACTTGTACATGTCTTTTTTTTTAGAACACAGGTGTCGACATTTTCTATTTTACTACCCCGAGCAGAAATTTCAATACTAACTTATGATTATAGTCATTTGTTTATATGAGGTTTTGAGCTGGCTAATTTTAATTGAAGAATGAACGCGAGAGTTATAAACGTCTATATCTTTTGCATGCTCATTAGCTTAGTCTAAAAATTATATTCCTTGGAAAATAGTTCAAAAAGTAAATGGCGCTAAATGCTAAGAGCGTTCGATTAACCTGAAAATAAATAAAAAACCTTGCCTAAAAATACCACCATCAAAAGATTTCACGCCTAACGTTAAATTTTTGCCCATCAAATCAAAGTAGTATTTAACATTAAGCCGATTTAATTTGCCAAAGTCCAATGAGTTTTAATTAACACTTAAAACCTTTAACTAATTACCATAAAGATAAAGAGATAATTACAAGGATGGGTTTAAAGGGCACTTGATAGCTACTTAAGCTATTAGTTTTGAAAACAACTGTTTCGGCGATCGCATGGAAGTGGACAATTCTGGACCCTTTTTTGTTTAAATCGTTCAGTTTTAGCGGAACTTTGTTTTACATTTATCGTTTTAATTTTCTGGGTGAGTTTTGTAGCAGTTATATAGGTCGCATTTTGCCTAGTTCAAACTTTGAAACAAATTACGAATATAACAGTGCGATTTTATTAGTAATGTTATTGTTTCTATTCAGATTTAAAAAAACATGTCTTTGACGTTTGTTGCCTCATCCACACTCAATCAAATCTAGTTAATTATTTTCAGGACTATTTTCCACATCAGTCTAAAACATATCACAACACAAAATTACACGTGAAAACTACTTTTTATAGTAACTTTCGTGAGAATGATCAATTAAATAATGCAACAGTTTTCTCACGAATTCAGTACCCGCGTTAGCTAATGATTGAGAACACCTGTTGGGTCGAAAATAGTTAGGTAATCCCAATAAATACGCGAACATACAGTACGTCATTTAATAAAGAAAAGTACTCACTGTCTCAAGAATAACAACTGACAACAATACTGACACATGGGCACACTCATACATTCCTACACGTCATCTAACTTCAACGATAGTACAAGTCTTAATAAAACCTAATAATATTCAGACATCCCAGTAGGTAGACTTTTGCGAGCGCGGCAAAAATAAACTTCCATTATTTGTTGAAGTTTTCACCTCGTCAAAAAACTTTTGAACTAACTCGTAAGTATATCTTACGAGGCCAACGTCTACCGTGTAAACGGGGGCACTTATTTATGAAGCAGTTCCTAAGAAAGTTATGACAGTTAAAATCTTACTTAAGCGTGATTACTACTTAATAAATATTAATCAAAGATAGAAAATTGTTACATTAAGAAGGCATTTATGAATTCTTATTTTGTTGCAAATTGCATATATCTGACTAGAATTAAAATTGTTGAATAGTCAATGATGTCTTGTGTTAAGAAAAATGAACGGCGATTATTGAATAAAAAATCCTTTTGCCAGTCCCAAATGAAGATCGCAGCCAAGAGAAAAAGAATAAACCAAAAAGTTTTTAGACATGTTGTTAAACATTAGAATTCTCAAACACCAAAACCACCACTGGTCATAACAACATTTTTCCAGTCAGGTAACAAAATTCGAACCAGAGTGTAAATTTTCTTATTCCTATTTCTAGAATTTTCTCAAATCTACTTAATTCGATTTTGCAACAACATTTAGGCGTCAGAGAGTAAACAGTCAGCGACAATCAATCAACATACAGAGCTCCCGAGACATTGATGTATTAAGTTATTTCATCGAACATAAAGTGAGAAATATTTTTAGGTTACAATAAAATGGTTGATTTACGTAGTACATGACTATAAGAACTTTTAGAAAGCCTATTTAAATTACCTTTACCAAGCACGCAATCATCTTAGCCAAGCTAAGAACAGAATCACAAGAGAATACAGATTTTTTTCTAGAAAATTCTAATGGAATTTCTCAGTCTTCAGAACGGCAGAAAAATCTTCCTAGATCCGACTACGAGAGCACCTACGAACAAACACGCAAGCAATGAAAAACTATTGGAGACCCAATAGAAAACTGACATTTGACATCCATGTAACAACACTTAGGGAGAGTGTCTAGGGATCTCGCAGACAAGTTTTCTACCAAGGGAAATGTGAAAGTGAAAATATACAGTAAAGTCGGAAATAGTTGATGTTTAAGTGAATCTCTTGGGACTGGAATGCAACCGCCGAAGAGAATGCAAGATAATAAGAATAAAAAAACCAAATGAAAATAAACACTGACCACCTTTAA